>NW_006494614.1:42622307-42649070 GCF_000325575.1 Pteropus alecto | reverse complement strand
TTTTTTTTAATATATAAAGGACTACATGGTCCTTTTCTTTGTGGTATCTGGAATCTGTTAAATGTGTCATGATTTATTTCCTGCAGACACAGCAGCAGATTGCTGTGCAGGGGCAGCAAGTGGCACAGACTGCTGAAGGGCAGACCATTGTCTATCAGCCAGTTAATGCAGATGGCACCATTCTCCAGCAAGGTAAGTGTGCTCATTCATTTCTGTGGGACTTTGAGGGACACCCTTTTCATCCATTGAGCAAATGACTGCTTCATAAATTTTGTAGTGACCTCAACATGACATAATTTTGAGCACAAAATAAGATTTCTTCTAAGTCTTCATTGATTATTGGTTCCTTGTCACTAATACATGACCAATGTTGATTTCATTAACCAGTAGTTCCTACAGTGGTTAAAAGATCAGTCCTAGGGATTGTATAAACTTTAATTCCTAGGAGATTGGAAATGAGTTACTTTGTTGGGAGAAATAGATCAGAAGTCGAATTGGCATCTGGGATATCATCGCTGTTTAGGGTTTTTTTGTTTTTCTCAGGGCCACTTCATTGTTTATTTCAGAAAGACTTATTGTATGTCTACTATATAGCACTTTGCTAAGAAAAAAAGCGCTTTCTTCTCAAAGGTGTTCTAGTAAGTGAGGCATGCATGTAAACAAATAAATATAGTGTAGAGCCTTAATAGAGATATGTTCCAGAAATAGATGATACATAAAGAAGAAAGAGATAAAATATGGCTTGAGAAGAGAATGTATTTCAGAGAGAGGGAGATGGCTCAAACTGAACTTGAGAACTTTCGGAATGATTCGTCAAGTAGTTAAATCTAAAAGAATATCTCAGTTAGATTCTGTGACTAAAGATTTGACTTGTGATTAAAACTTAGCAATATACAAGATCCAGTGAATACAGTAACAGTGTGCTCTCATATGACTCAGAAGGGGACCTGCATGGGATTGAGCACAACCTCAAGGGTTGATAGTTTGAGGATGTGTAGCGCTTGATTTAATTTTGTTTTAGTCCTGCAACTGGCTGGTTCATTGTCAGTTTAGGATAAAACAGATTATAAGTTATTGAAATCTTCATCCTGAAGCAGGCGTTTCACATGCACAGAAACAGTGGGTATAGCTGTAGTCAGACTGACCCATAGAAGGGGAAGCCTCCAAACTGTCTGACCATCCATTGAAAACTATTATTGTAATGCCCAGGAAAGTATCCATTTCAATGATAGATTTATTCAGAACTGGAACCCAGATAGTTAATAGAATTTCAAAGATTGATTACTTGGTTTTTATATAGTAAAGCAGGCAGAGAATGGGTGAGTGCTTTTTTCTCCCCTTGTTCTGTTTAGTATGTTTTCCCAGGGTGAATGAGCTTGTGCCAGATAGAAGAGGGACTAACTGTGTTCCCTTTCTGTGTACCTGTTTTTTCTTTGTTTTATGTTTTATTTTCTTAAAGTTACAGTCCCTGTTTCAGGCATGATCACCATCCCAGCAGCCAGTTTGGCAGGAGCCCAGATTGTTCAGACAGGAGCCAACACCAATACAACCAGCAGTGGACAAGGGACTGTCACTGTGACACTACCAGTGGCAGGCAATGTGGTCAATTCAGGAGGGATGGTCATGGTAAGAAAATGGATTCTTCAGCTCACTATTTTTATCTGTAATTTAATTTTCTGTTTATCTCTGTCTTTGAAAAATTCTTGAACTTGCAATTTGATGTCTCTCATAAAGCTTATTTATAATGTTGACCTCCTGGGGTTGAGATCGATCCTTAAGACATTTACAGAGATCTACTTTTACAATAAATGTTACAACAAACTGTAAATTCATTCTGAGTACGTAGTATGTACCATTAGTATTCTCAGTGATGGAGATATAACACTGGTTAAACAGATGTAAATGTCTGTTTTTATGTTATCTGGAAGAATTCAAATAATGAAGAGAGTGTTAGACTACTAATCTTTGCGAATTGGAAAATATATTGTCTGTAGTGGATGAAATAAGAAGTAAGCTAAAAATTAGAAAGATTATAATCAAAGAAACCAAATTATGTGTGATATAAATACGTTGGGAAGATAGAGAAGGAGAGTTGTTGGGTTGTGTGTGTGAAATCTATATCCTTATACGTACAAATAGGATGTCAGCACATCTTAAAAATAGTTAGTTTAAAAATTAAGTAGTAGAAGCCTGCACAGAGGTAGAGGAAATCACTAGAAGAAACAGTACAGACATTCAGTTTTGTTACAGTTGGGGAGAGAGTGAGGCACAGGAGACTAACCTCTTGCCTCATAAATGTAGTACTGTGTTGTATTTTTGTTGGTTTAGAAAAATTAGGATTGAATTATATAGTAAGCTAACTATTTAATTAAATTAGTTGAATGACTATAGGCATTTGTAGTAGCACAGTAAATTTGTACCTGTTTTCCTTTTGTACTGTTTTACTGTCTTACGGTTACTGTTCCTGACCATTAGATGGCATCAGACATCCCTAGAAAATGGAGCCGAGAGTTGACAAGAATTTGGACCTGGTTATGTCAGTTCTTAGTGTAATTCCTGGGCCTCCTCTGACATAATCATCTGGAATGTTTGTTTAAAATGCAGACATTTCATGTAAATGTTTCCTAGGAACTGGATTTCACTGAGCACCCTATAAAAGCTACTCTTTTTAACATTCCGAAGAAAATAGATTATCAGGGATCAAGGAACTGTTTCCTGATTAAGATGATAGAGTAGATAAATGCTGTGCTGGCATCCTCTCACGACCACATCATAATTACAACTAAATCACAGAACAACCATCATTGAGAATCACCTGAAGTCTAGCTGAACAGAAGTCCTATAACTAAGGATGTACAGAAGAAGCCTCATAGGGAGTGGTAGGAGGGGTGGAGACACTGAATGGATTGGCCCCACACCTCTGTGTGGTGGTAGGTAATCAGGAGGGGTATCTTGGCTGTGGAGGTGCTCTAGAGGAATGAGGGGTCCCAGTCCCACATCAAGCCCCTCAGCCCGAAGCACCAGTACCAAAAAGACAAGTCCCCACAACTTCTGACTGTGAAAACAAACAGAATTTGTTACTTAGTGAGACAGAGGGTCCCAGGCATTCCTCTTAAAGGAATGCCCTGCACGTTGACTTGCCGACAGACTCACTCGAGCACTGGGGCAGCAACTGGAAAGGTGCCAGGAACATAAGAGGAGGAACCGAATTGTCTGGCTTTGGATTAAGGGCTTGAGGGGCAGCTTTCTCCCAAACAGAAGCACTGTTAGAGAGCATTGTTTCCTTGCTGAGCCCTCCCCACTCCTTGCATACAACTGCCACATCTGAGTTTCCATCAACCTGGCTAACACTGGTTGTGCCCCACCTAGATGATTCCCCAAAACCCTGCCCCACCAACTTGTGGGTCCACCCAAGCCACTTCCAGTGGCTTTTCCATAAAATGGCCTGTCTGTGCTCTTGCTGCAGAATTTCCTGAAGTCTTGCAAAGATTCACAAACCCCAAACAAGTAGCATCTGGCCTTGGCATGCCCCATACCTCTTGCTAAGCAGCCTGAAGCCAGGTACTAGTGGCAGCCAGTCTCGATTTTCAGTTTAACCCCTCCCAGGCATCTCCAAGCAAGCACTGGTGGAAGACATCTGTGTATTGTTTTGTGGCTCTTGCCAGGTGGCGCTGGGCAGGGCACAGGCAGCATCTGAACTTGGCCTGCAGTGGGGCCCCTCCCAAGAGGCTCAGTGGTTACTTTGGGCTGAGCTGGAATGCCACCCGGCCCAGCCACCTCCACAAATGACAGACCCAGCAGACCCAGCTCTGTACCAGAGCTCTGCTAAAGCAAATCCTGCTTTGTAGGGTCAGTCCCTGCACAACAGCTTCCCTACTGTAGTCACTGCCAGTTTTCACAGTCAGCCTGAGGGTCTTTCCTTCCCATTGCCATGCAAACAGCAACCAAGGCTCAACTGCAATGGGAGGGCACACACAACTCATAGAAGGGACACTCATGGCACACCCAGCTCAGGTAACCAGGGAGACTGTGCCACCGGGCCCTATAGGACACTTAACCACATAAGACCACTCTACTGAGACCAGAGATATAGCAGCTCTCACTAATACATAGAAACAAACACAGGGAGGCAACCAAAATGAGGAGAAAGAACAGAAAAAGAAAGAAAATGTAGACAAGCAATCTACTAGATGCAGAGTTCAAAACACTTGTTAAAAGGATGCTCAGTGATTTCAGTAAGAACTTCAACAGAGAGATAAGAAACAACCCATTAGAAATGAGGAAATCAGTAACTGAAATACATTAGAGGGAATCAGCAGTAGATTAGATGAAGCAGAGGATCAAATCAGCGATTTAGAAGATAAGGTAGCAGAAAACATCCAATCAGAACAGCAACAAGGAAAAAAAAGATAATTTAAGGGGCCTCTATTACCAACATTTGCATCATAGGGCACCAGAAGGAGAAGAGAGAAATCAAGGAATTGAAAACCTCTTTGAAGAAGTAATGATGGAAAACATCCCTAATCTGGTAAAGGATATAGACATATAAGCCCAAGAAGTACAGGGAGTCCCAAACAAGATGAACCAAAAAGGCCCACACCAAAATACATCATAATTAAAATGCCAGAGGTTAAATAAAGACAGAATCTTAAAAGCAGTTACCTACAGGGGAGCTCCCATAAGACTGTCAGCTGATTTTCTCCACAGAAACTTTGCAGGCCAGAAGAGACTGGCACAAAATATTCAAAGTGATAGAAAGCAAGGACCTACAACCAAAATTACCTAACAAAGCTATAATTGAGAATTAAAGGACAGATAAAGAGTTTACCTTTAAGAAAAAGCTGAAGTTGTTGATCACCATCAAACCAGTATTATAAGAAATGTTAGAGGGACTTTAAGAAGAAGAAGAAAAAATAAAAATGAAAAAATAATGATAAAATGGCAGCAACTACATATCTGTCAATAATTACTTTATAGGTAAAAGGATTAAATGCTCCAATCAAAAGAAATAGGGTGGCCGAATATATAAGGAAACAATCCTTTTGTATGCTGCCTACAAAAGACTTACTTCAGATCAGAAAACACAGATGAAAGTAAAGGGATAGATATTTCATAAAAACGGAAATGTAAAAAAGAAAACTGTGTAGCAATACTAATGCCAGTCCAAATAGACTTTAAAACAAAAGGTCTAACAAGAGACAAAGAAGGACCCAGTAATCCCACTTCTGGGTATTTATCCAAAGAAATGAGCCCCAAAACACTTCTTTGAAGGGACATGTGCATCCATATGTCATTCCAGCATTATTTACAATAGCTAAGACCTCGAGGCACCTGGGTATCCAATGGTACATGAAAGGATAAAGAAGAGGTGGTACATATACATACAGTGGAATATTATTCATAGAATGGAATGAAATCTTGTCATCTATAACAACATGGATGGACTTAGAGGGTATTGTGCTGATTGGAGTAAGTCAGAGAAAGGCAGATGTCATGATTTCACTTATATGTGCAATCTAGAGAACAGGATAAACAACAGAAACAAACTCAGATGCAGAGAGTATTTTGATGGTTGCTGGATTGGGGGTGAGGAATGAGTGAAGATGAAGGTAATAAAAGGTACAAATTGGTAATTAACAAATAGTCATGGGGATGTAGAGTATAGCATGAGGAAACTAGTGTAATAACTGGTGTCAGGTACGTACTAGATTTATTGGGGTGATCACTTTGGAAATTATATAAATGTCTAATAACTTGTACATCTGAAATCAGTATAATGTATGTCAATTATAATTGAAAAAAATGAAAAAATCTGAGGTGTAAATACTGATAAATATTTAACAGTTAAGTAAAGGTATCATAGTTAAATTAAAAAGAATAGGTGCTGTATAGTATCTAAATTATACCTCAATAAAGGTGATTTTTTTTTTTTTTTTAAAGAAAACTGTTTCCTATGTCCGTATGTCATGTTACTATTTTAAAAACTCTAGTTTTCTCTTCACACAGATGGTGCCTGGTGCCGGATCTGTGCCTGCTATCCAAAGAATCCCTCTACCTGGGGCAGAGATGCTTGAAGAAGAGCCTCTCTATGTGAATGCCAAACAGTACCACCGCATACTTAAGAGGAGGCAAGCCCGGGCCAAACTAGAGGCAGAAGGGAAAATTCCAAAGGAAAGAAGGGTATGTCTATATTTGGGAAGGATACAGGAAGAGAATACCTTCTACTTTTGGAATTACCTTTTATATGGTTTGTTCCTTGGGCACCTTCCAAACAATTGAGGGCAGGTGAAAGCTGTTGTCTTTTGTGCAAGTTAGTACAAAAACAAAAGTATAACAATGACTTAAATAAGATCTTTTTTCTTACATAAAAGAAGTCCAGGGCAGGTAGCGCATTTCCACAGTAGTCAAACTCATTCTCCTCCTATCTTATTCTTCTAATATTCTTAAGTGTGCTATTTATAGTCCAAGTAGGCTGCTTGGGCTCCAGCCTAGGAGCAAAGGGAACAAAAAGGCACCTCTCTTTTAAGGAAGCTTTCGGGGAATTCCATACATCTCAGCCAGAATTTAATTACATGGCCACACTTACCTGCAAATAAGGATAGGAATGGTTTTATTTCTTTTGTTTTAGAAATACCTTTTGTTTTAGAAATACCTGCATGAATCTCGGCACCGTCATGCCATGGCACGGAAGCGTGGTGAAGGTGGACGATTTTTTTCCCCAAAGGAAAAGGATAGTCCTCATATGCAGGTAAGAAGACTTAATACTTCTCATTCTTTTTATTGCCTTGTTTTTCTTGGGTAGAAAGAAGCCTTTGCAGTGTCCTCTAATTATTTTCACATTAGGGACTGATGACATTTTTAAAATTGAATGCAACATTGTGTCTCTTATATTCCCTTTCATCTTAAAAACACTAAAGGTCTTTAATCCAGTGACCTTTTTCCCCCTGATCTTTGTCAGTTATTAAATCCTTCTTGAAATTCTCACTTTTCTTGATTTTCAGAAGACAGCAGCAAACACTTAACTGCTATGTGCCAGCCAATATGTTCAGCACTTTCATAAGCATTTTTTTTTTTTTTCACTGAATCTTTACAAGCCCTATGAGGTAAGAATGTTTCCATTTGATAGCTGAATCTGAGATTTAGAGAGGTTAAGCAGTTTGCCTAAGGTAAACTACCTAATAAAATGGTACAACTGAAATTCAAAGCCAGGCAGTATAATTCCAGGACTTTGTAACTACTATATTATACTGGTTTTTACATCTGATTCTGTGATTTTATCTTACTGACATTTCTGAGTCAATCGTCAAAGTAGAACTCATTTTTTTTTTTTTAATACCTAAACCAGTCAGTCACTCATCTCAACAAGTGACATTTATCCACACAGTTACTAAAGCTAGAATTGTCCAATTTTTGAAGAAGTCCTCTTGGTTTACCTCTAAAATATATCTGAATCAGTTAACTTTTTTCCTTTCCACCTGCTCTCAGCCTGGTCTAATCCTCTTTTGTTTTGATTAATATAACAGCTGCCTGCTCGTCCCCCTTCTACCACTCTGTGCTCCTCTCCATTATCCACATCTTAGTGTGATCTTTTTAAAATGTATATAATATCACGTCATTGTCTTGTTTAAACCCCTTCCACTCCCGCCCTTTCCTTTTTTGGCACTTAGACTAAAATCCAAAGTGCTTACCGTAGACAGTAAAGTCCTGCATGATCTAGCTCCTGCCTGCCTCTGGCTTCATTTCCTCCTATTCCTTGGTCTGTATGCTCTTTCTATACTGTTCATTGGTCTGTCTCCTGCCATTAGGACCTTTATCTTTAAAATAGCCAATCTGTAAAGCTTTTCACTCCCAACCTCATGGATACCGCCTTATCTTTTAGGTTTGGTTTAAATCCAAATGTCTATCCCTAGCCCACTCTATTTAGAGTAGATCTTTTTTACCCCATTATTTCCCATCTTCCTTTTCTTTAGCGTGTAATAATAGTTTAATTGTTTTATGTAATTGTGCAGTGGTTGTCTCCTTCACTAGACTATCAGCTGTGTAGAGGGTAGAGGACTGTTTTGCTCTTAGCTAATGCCCTGTCCAGAACAAGCTCTCAGTAAATGTTTGTCGAATTAATGGAGTCCCCTCATTTACTGATAGATACTTCATTCTGTGTGATCATCACATTCCACCTGTACTATTGTCAAATCGTCTTTATAAGATAGTGCTTTTTTAATCATTTCAGGCTCTTGTTCAAGGATACGTGCTGGTTCCTCATTTTTTACTGTGTCAGATCTCAAACTACTTCTGTACTACACCTAAGCAACTTTGTCTCATCACCCTTCTCAACAGTCAAACTAGAATTCCCCAGTGTCCCCATATATGAGCACTGACTCCTTCTATGCTATTAGTTTCTACCTGTAGTCTGACAGTCCCTTTTTTCTCATTTCTCATACATGTAGGATATAGATATAGAATGCCAGCTATGGTCATTGTGCCAGGAATTCCTAATTATGTGTGCTAACAGTATGACCTTGGTAAAGCTACTTAGCCTCTTTTAGCCTCATTGTCTTCACCTATAAAGTGGGTGCTGTTTGATACTTCACAAGAATGTTGTGGGGATTTCATGCAGTAAGCCATATTAGGCACCTACTTAGCTTAATGCGTGATATACCTAATGCATGGTGAGAGCTCAGTAAACTCTGGTTATTGTTCTCATTCATTAATCAAGACCCAGCTCTGGACCTACACCTTCAGAAATCTTTCAACTTTTCCTTGACTCATGAGGCTTCAAAGCCTTGTTGTGAGAGAACTAAAGGCAGTTATTGTGGAGTATTGAAAAAGCTTCCACAGACTGATCCTTGTCTTAAGGTTTTAAGTGAGAACTAGCAGGCAGAGTTTAGTGGAAAGAAAATTAAATGGGATCCAAGAGATTTGGGAGTTAGCCCTTGCTTGCTAGACTCCTGAATAACTTTTTGACTAGTTCAAATCAATTTATCCACCCAGGCATCAGGTTTATCTTCAAAGTGACTGCATTTAAGTAAATAAATTTCAGTGTCCTTTCTATTCCAATGTCAGTTAGTTCTGCTAAGTGCTTAGTATGAAAAAATAATGACACAAAAATACAGCATGACATGGTTTCTCTGGGTCTTTTTCTTAGTCACCTCTAAGGACCCTTAAACTTTAAGGGTAAAGCATAACACAGGTACTTGGGAAAGAGATACACCATCAACTCTAGAGTGTTTGATAATAGAGTGCCAGGCCAGATTTTTAACCCTTTTAAATCCTTTTAGGTTTATTGTCTCTTATTTCCTAATGGAGCTGCATTTTAATCCATGTATGCAGACTCCAATGCATTACAGGCCTTTGGTTTACTTGGCAAAGTTGTATCTATTCTCTTGGTGATATAGTGAGAGCCACAAGTTTCCTGTTGCTTTTGCAAAGAATTGTAATCATTATTATACTTTCTTTGTCTCTAGGATCCAAACCAAGCAGATGAAGAAGCAATGACACAGATCATCCGAGTGTCCTAACCCCAGGCCATGTGATGGAGCTGAGCAAGATCGTGTTCCTCGCCACTGTTTCTCACTGTTCTAGGAAATTGATCAGATCTTCCAGTGGGACACTGATGAACACATTCTGCCCTTTTCTACAGGACAGAAACCTACTTAGTTTTAACAAGTGGCTCAGTATAATTGCAGTGGTATCTGGCAAATTGAAGTTGCAAACCTTTGTCTCACCCTTTCAGTCAGGACCTATTTTAGACTATTGATGACATTGACATTTCATGGATTAGGATGATGCAAGGGACCCATGCCAGCCCTGCGGTACCACACATAGCACTTATGTTGACTGGTGAAGCCAGCCAGCCATCTCAGCAGGGAAGAACAACCTTCTCAACCTAAACTGCAATCAGGGAAGCTGCAGCCCACTCCTTCCCATGGAATCTAAACATCATCCATCCCTCTAATGAGGGATCTCAGGCTGACTAAGTGAATGGACAGTTTGTATTCAGAGATGACTTCCAGGCAAGGAAGTTCCATCTCCTGATATGGAAACAATAAATTCTCTGAGATGCATTCATCTAATCTGTGGTAATAAGAATCTGTCTGCCCAGATGATAGGTTGGTATTTTTGGACTCCAACCAAGAAAAATCTAATTCTGGAGATAGAATGATAAAAGACTAAAGCACTAAAAATATAAATTGCTGAATTTTTTAGCTTTGACAAGTTGTCTGCTTGTCCATCTGTTCACAGGTCATCTGGACCATAGTTCTTACTATGGCTCTTTTTAAGACAATTTAGAAGGTATTGGACCTTGAAACTGCCTTTCCTAAGTAGAGAAGAAAACAGTACAACGATTTCTCTGCTGAAGTTCCAAGGACATTTGTAATAACTCTTAAACAGAGAGCCAAACTAGAGATTTTCAATCATAGGCTTGGTGTGACAGCATTTGGGAAATAGAAGGGTTTGTGTGTGTTTAAGCCTACAAGAAGAGAGAGAGTAGTGTGTACCCATGTGTTGTCATATAGCATGATTCTCCAGTGGATGGATGCCTAGGATGGATCATTAAGATGAAGAGACTAATTTACATTTACAGTAACCTTTTAACAAGCATGGAAAGGGAGAAGTCTGAGATTTGGTCCTTGAGAATTTCTGGAAAGCACTGTTCAGTCAAGCTGTCCTGGACATACTCCAGATTACCCACTAGAGCTTGAGGTGGATTCTGGCTTCACTCCTGCAGCGCTTTGTGTGAACATTTTCATTCTTCCCATGGCTGTTGACTTTTTGGTGCCAGTTTCCATTTGTTTCCCACTTTTCCCCATGGGCCTTGTGCACAAAGGTTTTCACATTCTGGAGATAAACTGCAGACTGGAAATAAAGATGCCTGCGGTATGAGATTCCTGCAGTGTCAGGAACTAGGCCATAGTTCCTAGAATGGATTGTGCCTCAGAAATCTATTTTCTTTCTACATGTTAAACCCTGGGAGAAGTAAGATGATATTTCGGAAGAGTTGCTGCCTTCTCTGGAAACAAAGAAGGAAAACTTAATTCTTTTGAAGAACATCTGGGTTTGACTTAAATACCAAGAGTAAAGATTGGCTCTTTTTAAATAATTGTATTAAGAGGGAAAAGATATAAAACCCTCTGAAGAAAACACCACAAAGGGAAATCATTGTAATGGTAGAAATAGATAGAGGTACAAAGCTATGCAAAGGAAGCAGGAAGTGAGGTATCTTCCTCGTTCTGGAATCCAATCATCTGTCCTGGCTTCCAATTATCGAGAGAGGCTAATGATGCTTTGGTAGGTTCACTAGAAACTTCTGGCTCTTTACATGAGTTTCAGATATTAATTTTATTCAGTAAGCCCCAAGTTTTTCAGATGATAGGTTACTAAAAACAATGAGGAGTTTATATCCCTTGGTTTATTTAGGAGTCTTTAAGATGCAGAGTTCAGAAAGAAATTCCTCAGACCTAATTTTTAGTACTTAAGCCAACAGCAGTTCTAAAATACTATTTATTTGTGTAAGTTTGTACATAGTAATACCAACCTCATATTGTTGCAGAATTTATTTTTTCCTGAATTTGAGTTTTGAGATGACATACGTCAGTTGTCATTTTGTTACTGCATTTCAACTAACTCATGGCCCTTGATTATGGTTATTTTAGCACACCATAATAACCCACAAAGTGGGTTGAGGTTTGGATTTTTTTGTTGTTACTAAAAGTTCTTTTATTCATTTGTCCTTGTGACTAGTGATGACTTCATAGATGCAGAAAGTGAGTGAATGAATAATTGGTTTAATGCAGTTATTTCAATTCTTGTGTTTTGTTGGTTTTTTTTGGCAGGATAATTGTAAATATATATTTTAATTACACTGGTACATTGAATATGTCAGTGTCTATACCACTGGACCAACAGCATTTTCTGGCTTTTGGGTGCCTGATAATAATGTCTTGATTTTCCTTTGGGACTCAACTACATAGAAGGTTTTCCCCCCATCAACAGTAGGGGGAGTACAGGTGATTGATCATTGATGTCATTGCAATTGTTATTTTTTAAAATAAATTTTTAAAAATACTAAGAAGTGATTTGTATTTGGAGGAGTCTACATTTCCTGGGTTCTAAATTGTGTTTACAATGTTGAAATTGTGACTTCTGTGGACAATGTCAAACTTGTAGTGTCCAGGCCTCTTAATCATTTATTAATCTCTCTTCCTTCCCTTTTGGCCCTTCCAACCTACTGAGGAGATACTTTCTTTTACCTGAAAATATTTGGTCTTACTACTGGAAGTGCTAACCAAAATGCAAAGAAGTAATTTCCACAAGTAAAATTAGCTTACCCAAAGGGCATTGATTAAGTGTTCTATGTAGAACTATAGATAATGAAGATAGAAGTTTTAGATTATTTTTGCAGAAAAAGTACTTTTCTGATTAAGAATCCACAACGTGCTCATTTTGTTACTGCTTTGTGATCTCCATGAATCTGAGTAACAAACTAGCAACCTAAAGTGTGCCATTATACAAACCTTGGAACCAGGAGTTGAGAGAAAAACAGCCTGGGGAGCCCTCCAATGAGAGACCCAATAGACTTGCCCTGGCAGACGACAGAAATAGAAGAAACTCGCCCTAACCACTGAAACCGACTGACAGTGAAATAGCCTTATTAGTCCAATAGTGTTAAATTTCAAAACCATGCCGGGTTTGCCTTAGATGCCAATGGAACTTGTCCCATTACCCAAGTTTCTACTCGGGTGATATAAAGACCGCACTATTGATAATTAATCCTAGGTCTGTTTTAAATTTGAAGTAGCCCCACTATCACATTTCAGGATTTAAAAAACGTCAACTTTCCTAGTTTGACCGCTTGGCACTTCCCTGCCCCGCCTCCCCGCCAGGAAGCCAGAGCAAGAGCCAAGGAGGTCAGAAGCAGGTGGGCGGGGCCACGCAGCCTTCGCTTAACACTGCCGTAAGGAAGCCCATCCTGATTGGTTTGTGGGAGGGCCTCGCCAGGGCCGTCGGTGCAGATTGGCTGTTAAATGGAAGGACTCTTTCCGGTAGTTTAGCAGGCAACCGCCGCCGCAATGGCGACCGGCGAGCGGGTGGGGGCGCCGCTTTTGTGGTCTGTGGAGGCTCGATTGGCGGCGCTGCTTCCCGACCTGCTGGTCTTCAGAAAGCCCCGGGGATTGGAACCCGAGCTTGCCACGGCCCAGGGCGTCCTCCTCGGCGTGCACGTGACGGGTGAGGGCGAGGGGAGGTGCGTCGCTCGCCCGGCTTGCCAAAGGGGCGGCCGTTGGTCCTCAGCTCCTAGAGGCTGCGGCGCTTACAGTCTGGCCCCCCCCGGGCGGGCTAAGGTGCTGTTTAACTCCAAGCCGCTGCTTCCGCAGGAAAACTTTGAGGGTTGTTTTCAGAACAGGAGGACGCCTTTAAGAATGATCTGGCTTAGCCATTGAGTTCTCTTCAAAAACAGTGAAATTGAGACTCAAAAAGGGGAAAAAACTTTTCCGAGGCCACACAGCAGGCTTTGAGTCCAAGGTTCTCCCAGTCCCGAACATTTTTCGATAAGCCTATTTCCTCATGCAGTTATTGTATTCGCTCGATTAATTCATTCTTCGGGTCCACAAGTGTGGTCTAGGAGTTAGCGAACTAGCAGGTAGTTTGAGAGTCGTTCATTTAACAAATATTTGTGGAGTGTATGTGTTAATAGATATGAAGATGCATGATAACATGGTGTCTTCCCTCAAGGGGCTCAAAGTAAGAGTTCTCCATAAAGCATTAATCCTTTCTGCTTGTCAGTAGTTTCTGTATTCCTCACATGGGAGAAGTTCTATAGTTCCCTCCCGCCAAGGAGCCTTAGAGGATGGTGGGAAAGGAGTCACTGGCTTCAGATGAAAAGGGGCTTGTGGGTGAATCTTCATCATCTGCGGCTCATGGAAACATGGAGAGGGTGGTCCTCTGGATTCCCTGAGGTAGCAGCAACTAGCCTGGCCCTGAGTACTTTCTTAGTAACACCATGTTAAGGGATAAGGGAGTACTCCAAGAAATCTGCTTCTTTTACACTGGTCTGATGCATGGAGGGAATAGGGCCTAAAAATTTAGGATTTGCAGCTAACAGTAATTTCTGCCTTGTTGGTCAGGGTTTACAGCATTAATGGACTGGTTCAGCCTGACCGGCAAGTCGGAACATGACGTGGACAAACTGGCCCACATCTTCAGTTATTACATTAGTGACATCGTGGAGCGTGAGTGACCATTGTAGGGGAGCAAGGAGGTGTGGTGCTGGGTTCCTGGGAGTTTTAACAGAAGGGGGCCTGGGGTACTTTAAAAGGGATACTAAAGGGTCAGTCTTTTAGTGTTACTCAACTTCAGGTTGCCACTGACAAGCTAGATCTTTGTATCTGCCATTGTACCCAATTTTACATCCTATTGACTAAATGTTCAGAAAGAGGAAAAAGCTAATTTTAACGTCACATCTGTATTTTATTTCAAAATAAAGTATTCCTCAGGTTGTCTCTTCTAACGTAATGTGCCTCGTGTGTATATCAAATATAATTTACAAAACACCTTCCTATTCTAGTATTGCATCCTATAAGGTAGGAATGAGTTTTTTCTTTATTGTCTGCCATGAATTAAGCTTGTAGATATTTGCCTAAAAAGAATGAAAGAAAAAATAAAACCTTATTTGTGCAGTGAACACATTTTGAGTACCTGTTCTGTGACATATACTGTAATAGGTGCAGAGGGTGGGAAAACCGACCCAAGTATCTTTCAGTCTAGTTAGGCCTAACCAACAGAAATTACTCTGATCCTACATCCTTTAGTACTTGTATAATATTCTCTTTCTTTACTAACAGTGCCCCATATGGTTATGTCCATCATTCTGAGATATACCAGAATACTTACTTTGTGGGATCTCCTTTAGAAATGTGATTTTTTTTGACTCATCCTTTACCCCTGAGGAACAAGTATAAAATGTCTTTCAATTTTTCTCATCAAGTTTAAATGAAAGGGGGAGATAGGAATTATGTATTATATGAGAATCATAACATCAGGAACTGCTGGGTAATGGAAATGTATTGGAAAATAAGATATAATACCTGCCCTTGTGGAGCTATTTTAGTGGGAGAGACAGATAATAAGTAAACAAGATCATTATAGATTATACATTCTACAAAGGAAATAAATAGGGTGTAGCTGTAAAAAAATAATTGTAGAGTGAGAGAGTTTCTGTTTTAGGGTAATCATAGGAGGCTCCTCTGAGAAGGTGACAGTTAAACTCAGACATAAATGATGAGAGGGAAGGGCCAAGAGTAAAGCATTTCAGATGGAAGACTGCCCAGTACAAATGTTCTGAGATAGGAGAAAGCTTGGCAGGTTCTGTCAACTGAGAAGGCCAGAGTGGCTAAAGCAGAGCTAGCGGGGGAAGAGTGGTTTGAGGTTAGATTGGAGATCATCAAACTCTGTAGGCCTTAGTAAGGAGTTTGGATTATATATGTTTGTACAAAGGGAAACTGGAAATTTCTAAGCAAGGTAATGATGTTATCTGATTTACATTTTTTGGAAGCTCATTTTAGCTACTTCTTGGAGGTTGGATTATAGGGAGCTAGTGGAGGGTAGGTAGTAAGAATGGAAGCTAAAAGAGGTAATTGGAGCAGCTGTAGAGAGATGATAGAGATTTGGTCTAGGTTAGTGGTTCTTAATCTTGGCAACACATTACATAACCAGTTGTGGAGATTTTAAAAATTCCTGATGTCTAGCATTTACCCTAGACCAATTAAATCAGAATATCTTGAGGTAGGCCCAGGAATAGGGATTTTTAAAATTCTCAAAAGCCATTCCATTGTTCAGTCAAGGTTAAAAATGTTGGTCTAAAGATATCACAGTGGAGCTGTATGGAGATGGATTGATTTGAAATATATTTTTCAGGTTCAACAGGATTTCAGTGGGGAGCGGAGAGGAAAGGGATTCTCATATTTTTGGATTTCATAACTGAAATGATGGTGGCATCACTTAATGAAATGGGAAAGTCTGGGGTTTGAAAAGAAAATCAGGAGTTCTGTTTTGAATACATTGAGTCTGAGATTCCAGTAAGTTATTCAAATAAAGAAATCAGAATGTGCATTGATGGGGAGAGTATAAATAAAAGGAAAGAGCCTAATAATGAGAGTATAAATAAAAGGAAAGAATAATGAGCTGCAGGAGAGGATTATGATTAGGGAGAAAAGACCTACAAAAGAGACCGTGAGACAGCCCGTGAGGTAGGATATTGTGGTATTCCTGAAACCAAAGAGAAAGTTGTGTCTCTAGAAGAAGAGGGTGATAGCAAACTGGGTTGAAAATGAAAGATACCAAATACAGGGAGGTCAGAAAATACTAAATTTAGCAAGATGATGATCTTGATAATTTTAATGAAGTACAGAGATCGAAGTCAGTTTGGAGTAAGCTGAGAAGAGAGAATGGCAGAGAAAAAATTTGATTGAATAGGATATCAGAAGAAAATTGTATGTCGTCTTTGAGAATTTTTTTTTTTTCCCGGAAATATAGCAGAAAAAGCCCTAATAACTACAGAAGAAGGTAAAGTCAAGAACAGAAGGGTTAATTTTGGTGTGTTTTGTTTTCGTATTTTAAAATATTGATAGGAATGATCCAGTAGAAAGAAGATAAGGGAAGGAGTGAAGTTCTTGAGAGAGTAAGCAGGGCTAGGATCCAGAGCACAAATAGGGGAGTGGCGTTGAAGAGAACAGGAGGACTTCCATTTTAGAGAAGACGAGTATAAGTACAGACAAATTTGAGGAGAAGCTAGGAAGAAAGAAGAAGGGGCCTGAACCTTGGAGTGCACAAATAGACCAGAAAAGATATGAGGAAAAACTCAGTAGGACATTCTTTAGATCATATATGATTCTGCCATGATCTGATATACTTCTGATTTTGACTTATCTTCTTCTCTCTCCCTTACTCAATTTCAGATGTGCTCTGCTTTGGAGGGGATATCCTAAATATCACAGGTATTTATCAGTTTTTCTGAATATTTAAAGGACTAAGTGAAGAAGACTGTATTTAGGTGGAATTTGGCATATCTGTTTATATATGTGCTGGGCCTGGGGAAGCAAAGATGTAGAAGATACAATTTCTACCTCAAACAATCTCCCAGTCTAATGGAAACACTTTGCCCGTATTAAGCTCAGATAGTCTTTACATTTCATTTAGATTGAATGACAGAAAAACACATGCCTATAAAGCATCCGTGAGAAAACCAATGAGAAACTTGGTCATTAGTAGCGGAAGCTAAATGTAAGATACGGAGGAGTCAAAAGTCTATCTGGAGAAATCTTAGGATCGTTAGCAAGCTTTTTTGCCACAGAGTTGGCCTATCTTTTTATTTAAATTAAACCAGCCATAAAATTAAATTTAAACATCAACATTTCGTGAACCTCTTTGCTAGTAACCTCCTCTTCTTTTAGTA
Organism: Pteropus alecto; assembly: GCF_000325575.1. Lineage (NCBI taxonomy): Eukaryota > Metazoa > Chordata > Mammalia > Chiroptera > Pteropodidae > Pteropus > Pteropus alecto. The sequence goes on along the minus strand of NW_006494614.1, from coordinate 42,631,624 downwards.
TACTGGTGGAGGGAAGATTACCAAAACTGTCCTTAAACCTTAGGAAAATTTCAGCTTCTACTTAGTCATGTTTTTATATGCTCAATGGTTTTGAGGATGTAAAACAATATTTTCACCTAGTATAATGTATAGGGCCAAGAAACCTTGCCTGACAGCTTGCATGATATCTTCTGCATTTGGGGAGGCTTTGTTCTGGCCAGGTGAGTCCAGATATTTAACCTCTGTCAGCCTATCTTTTGTCTCTGCAGGGAATGTGCTCCTGGCACTCTGGACAGTGGAACAGAATCAGCTGAGTGACATCATTACTCTGGTGGCAAAATGCAGTCTGGAGATACAGGAGAAATTTGGGGTCTACCATACCAGAGAAGGCCAGGACCTGCAGCTAAAGATAGGTAGTATCTACTAAAAGAGATCTAATTAGAAAAACAAACAAAAGAACCCAGCCACTATGAAATATTCAAATGATAAATGATAAATTGGGAAAAAAACAATTTGCAACTCATGTAAACAAAGGGTGAATTTTTCTAATATAGATAGAGAGAACACAGAATTTTCTTTAAAAGAACACATAGAAATCAAGAAAAGGCTAAGAGAAAAATGAGTAAAAGATATGAATAAATAGTACATAGACAAAGAAATACATCTCTTTTAACATGTGAAAAGATAGTTAACTTCACAATATGAAAAATACCAGTTGAAAGTACATTGAGATCATTTCTCATCTATAGATACCCAAAAATTTAGATGCTGAACATATTGTTGTTGAGGCTGTGAAGAGTAACCCTTTCTCATATATTGCTGATGGGAATCAACAGTGATACAAGTTTACGGAGGGTAATTCAGTAATCTCTATTAGGATTACAAATGCATTATTCTTCAGCCCAACCGTCCTACTCGTGAACATTTATCTTATAAGTATACCTAAGCATATATGAAATGTCACATGTACAAGATTATTGATTGAAATATGGTTTGTAATAAAAGATTGATAACAATCCATCTATAGGAGACTGGTTAAATAAATAGTAATATGTCTACTCAGATTCTCTGCAACTTTTAAAAATTATGTTTTGATATAGTAATATCTCCAGAATATAGCTGAGAAAAAGTAAGGTGCAAAGTACTGTGTTTAGTGTACTACCTTTCATATAAGGAGAGAACATAAGACTTTTTCTTATTTGTTTATATTCATGTAAAGATATATAAGAAACTAATAAAACTTACCTACTGGAGGAAAATAGTATAGATGGGTATATAGGTGGATCAAGACTTTTTAATGTATATATTTTTTATATAGTTTGGTTTTGAACTATGTTATTGTCTTATATAATCTAAAATACAGTAAAAATTATAAAGCTGCACAAAGAGTCAGTATTGGAGAGGAAGCTCTATACACAAAGTTCCTTCACAGGACTTTAGAAACCTTAAAGGGTCTCTGAGTTAAGGGCAAAAGTTGTCTGCCACTTTTCCTATTTATATTTTAAGGAGCAGTAGTGAAAAATCATTTTTGTCTTATATAGCACCTCTCCTGTCCTATAATTCTTTTTTATTCTTTTGTTTAGTGTCTTATTGGGGGATAATCCATAATTAATACTGAATGTAGGCATATTTATACTTTTGAGATCATTACCTCAATCAAGATAATGAACATGTCTGTCACTCACAAAAGGTTCCTTGTGCCTATGTATAAACCCTCCCTCACACCACTCCTCACTTCATCCCCAAGAAACCACTGATCTCATTTCTAGTATTAAAGATTATTTTACATTTCTAAAGAAAGTTATGTAAGTGGAATAATACAGTATATACTTTTTGGCTACTTTAATTCAGCATAATTATTTTGGGGTTCATGTTGTAGCATATATCAATAGTTTATTCCTTTTTGTTGCTAAGTAGTAGTCTGTTTTATGGATATACCACAATTTGTTTATCCATTCACTTTTGATAGACAATTGAGTTGTCAGTTTTTGGCTATTAGAAATAAAGCCATTATGAACATCTGTGTACAGGTCTTTGTATGGACATATGCATTCATTTTTCTTTGGTAAATACCTAGAAGTGGAAGGTCTGGATCATATGGTAGATATATGTTTACCTTTTTAAGAAATTGCTAATCTTTTTTCCAAAGTGGTGGTACCATTTTATATTCACACTAGCAATGTATGAGAGTTCTAGTTTCTTTATGTCCTTCTTAATACTTACTATTGTCTGAAGAACTTTAACATTTCTCTTAGTATGGGTTTGCTGGAGATGTGTTTGTCCAGTTTTTTTATGTCTGAAAACAAATCTTTATTTTACCTCTGTTTTTGAAAGGTATTTTCATTGGGTATAGAATTCTCAGTTGCAAGGGATTTTTTTCTCTTAACATTAAAGCTGTTGTTCTGTTTTCTGCCTTGCAATGTTTCCAACAAGAAATCTGATTTAAGCTTGTTTCTTTGTATCCAATGTGTCTTTTTTTCTTCTGGCTGCCTTTAAGATTTTTCTTTATTAGTGGTTTTAGACAATCTGATTATGATGTGCCTTGGTATAGTTTTCTTCAGTTTTGTGTGTGTATGTGTGCGGTTAGGGCTCATTGAGCTTTTAAATATAGGTTTTTAGTTATCAAATTTAAAAAATGTTCTGCCATTATTTCTTCAAATAATTTTTGTTGTTGTTTTGTTGTTGAAGTTTGCTTTTATCTCTTTTTTTGGCATTTATTTTATTGTTAGTTTCAAGTATACAGAACATTGGTTAGACATTTATATAGTTTATGAAATGATCCCCCCGATTATTGTATCACCCCTCTGGCTTACATATAGCTATTACATTACTGCAGACTACATTCCCTATGCCATGCTTCTCATCCCTGTGACTATCTATCATCTTCTAATTTGTACTTCTTTAACCTTTCAACCCTGTCTCCCAGCCCCCTAGTCTTCAAATAATTTTTTCTGTTTCCCTCTTCCTCTGCCCAATCACACACATTAGGGTGATTGAAACTGCCCCACGCATCACTAGTGCTGTCCTCATTGTTTTCTTTTTTCTCCCTGCCTTTCATCTTGGATAGTGTCTTTGATATGTTTTCAAGTTTACAGACCTTTTCTTTTGCAATGTCTAATTTGTCTTTGATTCTGTTTAGTGTATTTTTCATATCAAGCCTTGTGGGTTATTTTCCTTAGAACTTTGACTTGGGTCTTTTTTTAAATCTTCCTTGTCTGTACTTGTTTAGGTTCTCTAGAGTCTTGAATATATAGAATGTAGTTATAACTCTTGTAATATCCTTGTCTACTAATTTTATCATTTGTGTTATCCTGAGTTGGGTTTGATTGATTGATTTTGATCCTCATCGTAGGTCACATTTTCCTTTTTCTTTGCATACCTGGTAACTTCTGATAGGTTCCAGACATCGTGAATTTTACCTTGTTGGGTGCTGATTTTTTAAATATAATATTCTTGAGCTTCATTCTGGGGTATGGTTAGCTTGATTCTCTCAGTTTTTGCTTTTAAACTTTGTTGGATGGGACCAGAGCTGTGTTTAGTCTAGGGCTAGTTTTACCCCATTCCTTCTGATTACTGTACCTAATGTCCTGTGAATTATTAAGTTTGACACTCTGGCTAGTAGGAACAGAACCTATTCCCAGCCCTGTGTGATATTGGGGATTGTTCTTTCTAATCTTTTCAAGTGGTTCTTTCTCTGGCATTTGGTGGGTTCCTCACATTAATGCACTTATCTGTGACCAATGAAAAACTTGAGGTGGGGACCGTGTACAGATTGCTAGAGTTCTCTCTGTACACTTTTCTCCAGTACTCACAGTCTATGAACTCTACCCACCTTGGCTTCCTCAGACTCCTAGCTCTGTCTTCTCAGGAGTCCTCTGGGTTATACCTAGGTTTCCACTCCCTGAGATGTGTCTGGGAAGCTCTCCAGACAGTAAGCTGGAGTATCAGGCATTCACCTTGTTTGTTTCCCATTTCTTAGGCATCATTGTCCTCCATTACCTGACATCCCAATATCTTGAAAATTGTTTCATGTATTTTTCACAGTTTATTAGTTATTCCAAGCTTTGTGGTAAATTCACTGCCTGATTTCCATCTTGGCCAGAAGCATATGTCTCTGCCATTCCCTTAAAACTATTTTCTCCTTATTTTTAGTTTAAATTGGGTGAATTAGCTATGGGTAGGCCTCTCTTGGTTATAGTCACTTTTCCCCTGACAAGCAAACTATTTTTTCAGCTATATTTGTAGTAGGAAATCCTGTAGGGCAAGAAAAACTGGAAGTGGAATAAAAGTGTATGGCAAAGCCCATGTCTGGTTTCATATGATTGCATATGAAGAGGAATGCAATGGTGTGGTCACTGTGACAGCAGTTTCTGAGCATAACCATTAGGTCTCTGTCAGCAGATTCTAGATGTCCATTAGAAGAACAATTTAGAGACAAGACTCTTAGAAGCTTAGGATCTCTTGTTTCTTCATCCATACAACCCAAGCTTGTTTGAATGTCTATCTCAAGGTATGTTTGAGACAGAAGGAAATCTGGGGCAAGGTATTATTTTTCAAGGTACACTCACCTAATACTTCTACAACTGTGGGCAATAACAAGATTTGCATGATGCATAGAGCAATGTAAGGATTCCAGACCCTTCCTTTTGCATAGTTTTCCAATTGAGTTTAGCTGTTCACCACTTTTCTCCTTTTTCTGGATAGGTCTGTCTGCAGGTCGGATTTCCCAGGTTGTTGTTGGAGATGAGCAGCGGCAGTACCTCTTAGTGTTTGGGCGGGATGTAGATGATGTCCAGTTAGCTCAGCGTTTAGCACAAGCAAATGAGATTGTCTTGTCCTGGAACTGCTGGAAGCTCTGTGAGCAGTACATGTTTGAAGTGGAAATCATGAAGGAGGATGAAGCTGTGAAGGTAGGAGGCTGGCCCTATCTATTGCACATTTTAAAGAGGCCTACTACACCGGGAGTGCTCTGGTGGTGGTCACATACTGCCTAACCAAACCAACAACCATTGGAACTCTATTTTGGAGGGTGGTGGGGGATATTCTCCCAGAAAGATAGATGAGGCAGAACAATAAGGCTGGAAATATAATGATAAATAAGGGAGATGGCATCCTTTGCCCCTTTGTTAAGGAACCAAAGGTAATCTAGTTGGTGGATAGGCACAGAATTGAGTCATTTTTTTTTTTTTTTATAGTTAAGAGATATGCGGATCATTGACCCATTTGATTTTGATGAGCATTTTGACAAGTGCCTCAATTATCTGCCACATTACAGAACAAGTGCTGGTAAGTTACTTTGTCCTTTCTACCCAAGCCCCAAATTTTAAAGATTAATTTTCCACATGGCTGGAGACATTTTGTTTATTTTCCTTTTCTCAGACACTTTAAGAACTGCCCTGGAGCTGGATCCAGACTCTGCACTTGAGCAAACCCTGCGGAAGCACATAATGAAAAACCTTTTGAAGAAGGTTATTTCCTAGTTCTGGAGTCATTATGTAGACTGTGCATGTGTTTATGTAAACGTGTACATTTATATGTGACAGTCTTTCCATATTGATCCAGTTAGTCTCTTGCCCCTCATTGTAATACCAGCAGATTTCCCCATCTGCACCAATTACTGTGATGGCATGTCTTATCACTAGTTAGATTTCTCATTTCTGGAAAGTAAAAGCTGTATTTGTTTTCAGTTTGTCCCTCAAGAAACTAATACACTGTATAGCAGGGTATAGAGTAAGTATATCCTTGGTAAATATGTGTTGACTGATTATATATACATAAATATATGTGAGTACCTTAAAAAGTGCTATAATGACTAATGGAATTAGAAATATCAAACTAACTCTTAGAAAATATAATATCCTGGCAAGTGTCATCAGCAAATTAAGTTTAAAGTCAAAATAGTTTTTATTCCAAGTGTACTGGGTTTTTGTCTGACACCCTTATTTTCTCATACTCATTATGGAATATGGAATTAAAATTCCTAAACATGGTACTGAGAGTTGAAGATACGGGCAAGGTAACTCACTGTGTCTTTGTAGATTGACGAAGGCCAACCTATGGAGTATATATCTGAATCTCGTACTGTGACTATGGTTTTGGTCAACCTAGAGTTCCACAAGACAGCATGGATGTTGCATTTCTGTCATCTTATCCAGGAGGCTGCATTATACATCTCTACAGTCATAGAGAAAGGGGGTGGCCAGCTGATCCAGATTTTTATGTTTGAAAAAGTAAGTACAAAGGCACTTTGACTCATTAGCCTTTAAGGTGAGTGAGGAATAATAGTCTTGTATGACTATTATATTATATGAGAGTTTACCTCTCATATAATATAAGCACAGATTCCCTGCTACTTATTTTGTAACAAGCTGTTTTATATTAAAATTTCAACTAATAATAGTTAAGAAATGGGATGTTCTAATTAATTTAATTGTCAGGGGAATTGAGGGTTACTCTGTATCCTTTTTGATTCAATTCTTGTTGAAAAATCCTTGTGAAAGCATAAAAATGTTTTTCTGGCTCTATTAGTAACGTAAATGTAATCAAATCTTATTCAGACAGTTGAAGAGCTTGAAAGAGAGCAGTACCATAATACTTGGCATTATAGATGAAGAAAATGTGGCCACATAGACTTAGCTCAAGGTATACACTAGAGATTGAAGTTTTGAAGAGTTCTTGCATTAATTTTTCTTACATTTTACATTTTAGTTCTTTGAATAGTTAGTTAAATCAAGATTTTATTTCTCTATTAAATCTCCATATTGATGTCGCTCAGAGTGTTCATTTTATGAATCTTGTAGAATCCTACATTCCTAACAGAAGACCAGTAAGGAAAGGGTCTGGCTTCATTCAGGGAAGCGGGTTCAGTTAAGGCAAGCCATATTCTTTCCCAAGACAGACTTTCTTTTCTTTCTTTGTCATCTATTCCAGAGCTGCATGTTCCTCTGTGTTTTTGGCCTTCCTGGAGAAAAGAAGCCAGACGAGTGTGCATATGCCCTGGAGAGCTCCTTCAGCATCTTCAGCTTCTGCTGGGAGAATCTTGCTGAGATCAAGTGAGGAGGAAGATGGGGCAGAGAGGAGCTTCTCAGGCCCCAGGGGGCTCTTAGGCAGGGTAGGAGGTAATTACAAGTAGCGGAGTTTAAGGGCATCCAGAATCTGCCTAAAGGAAAGGGAACATACTAAGGGTAGTCAGAAAACAAGATCTGTTAAGCAATCACTAGTTACAGAACAATGTACTAGATACCAAGAGTAAATGAAGACGAGTGTCTACACAATGGGGTAGGAGAAGGGGAGGAACACATAGCAAGATTCAAGAGCACTACAAAAGAACAAGCAAATGTGTAAATCAATATAATATAAATCATATATCTGTATGTGGAGAAAATGTAGAACAAAGGCTGCCTGTCTACAGGGAGCAGAAGTGTAGGGCAGTTACCTAGATAGGAAGGGACCACAGCTGGTTAATTCTCTCCTTTTGGCTTTTGCTCTTGATCTTTCACAGTCCCACTGGTTTTTCTGGAATTCACATTGATAAGATCACCCTCACACTCCCACATTCTTTAAAAGCCTAGTCTTAATGAAAGTATAGAAAATTCCATTTCCCCACTAGTTTCACTATAACAAGGTTGATTGGAATTTTTCAAATGACTTTTTTTCCCACTAGAAAAAAATGGATTTGAAAAACAGTTATTTCTAATATTGAGTCAAAGATTTGTTTTCTTGCTATACTTATTCAAGATGAATAAAATTATATCACACATTTTTATACAGTACTTTAACATTTATGGAATACTTTAATATATGATACCAGTGTGAAAATTTTTATCCCTCTTTTACACATGAGGAAACTAAACTTAAACTCTGCTACTTGTAAGGCCACTTGTAGCATATAGCAGAGCTGGTAATGAAACCTAGATCTTCTGTCCTCAAAATCTGTGTCATTTTCATTATTCCACAGCTGCCTCTTATAAAACACAAATATACCCCAAAAGGATAACATATATTACTAATGTGATATAATAATAGATGTGCACTCATAGAATGTTAGTACTGAAAAGGAATTTAGATTATCTGATCTAACTCCTTATTCTACAGATAAAGAGATGCTACAGTTGCTTCATTTAGATACGCAGATGCTTAGCCCAAGACAGACATACGTTGGCACTTCTTTCAGTCTTGGTGGGATCTGCAGATACTCCTACAGCCTACTTTCTGATCTTATCTCCAATATAGATGTGCTGGGCCATCCTTCCAGTACTAGTCTATTCTGCTCATAAATTCTGCATTGACCTGTGGCCTTCAAGAATCTTGCCCTTGACTCTTACTCCTTAATGAGATAATCATTTCTTTGGCTTTTAAAAGAAATCTTACAATGCTCTTAAGGATGCCTTTTATGACTCTTATGCCTCTTGGTTATTTTAGTCTTATTTAGTTTAGAATATAGTAGATATGTAGAGCTAGATAGGATCTTAGAGTTCATCAAATCTGACCTCTTTAATTTAAGGAAAATAAGATCTAGAGGTTATGTTGGTAAACCAAATACCTTGACAATGCCAGAGCCTAAAAGCTAGTTTCAAGGTCAGTGTTTTTTTCCTTGAAGATAATTACTAGTTCAATAATTTTCCAAAGTATGTTTGGTAGAACATCAATCCCTTAATAACTCATAAAAAAAGAGTTTCATGGCCAATATGTTTCAGAAGTGATGCAAACTTATTTTTCCTTCTTGGAGGTTCACAATAGACATTAGCATCAAAAGTTCTAAGTAGTCTTACGATAAAGAAATTTGTTATATTTTGTTTTACTCAATATGCCCCAAATTTACTTGATCACCAAACACTTTTCTCCAGAAAGACCTTTCAACATCAAGAAGAATCAATGTTCTGAGGAGCATATTTTGGGAAGTGCCGTGCTAACCAGATGCTGAAGCTTGCCTTCTTCACCATAACTCAAGTACAGAGACATGGTCTCACAAGTGCCTGTGTCGCATTGGTAGCAAATACTATAGCTCATGCCGCTGCATCCGATCAGCCTCTTCCAGACCCAAACCACATCTGATGTCTCCTTTTTCAGTGACCCTCTTCACCTTGAATCATCTTCAAAATTCTTTCTCACCTAAGAAATACCTTCAATTTTCAACTCATTTACAGAAGAAAGGTGATTTCTTTGTGTCCAGTGACTGCTCAGGTTTTTTCTCTAGGATATTTCTGAGACCCAGGGAGCACAATCTCAGAAACTCATAGTTTCTCAGCACCAGAAATATTCGGTTTTTTCTCTAGGATATTTCTGAGACCCAGGGAGTGCAATCTCAGAAACTCATAGTTTTTCAGCACCAGAAATAT
>NW_006494614.1:42603267-42622214 GCF_000325575.1 Pteropus alecto | reverse complement strand
TACATATAGTATACTTTATGTGTATTTATATATATTAAAGAAAGTATATATTCTTCATCAATGAAGAACATTTTTAAAAGAAGAAAGGAACATGGACTGCTAGGAAGAGCAAAGGAGATTATATAAAGTACAATAGAAAGAAACAAGAAATAACCAAGTGAGAAAAGTATTGTTTCATTATCATCATCTTATTAATAGCTGAGTTCCTCACATGCATAAATGCATTCATTCAACAAGCATTAGTTAAACACACAGTGAGCTAGGTGTGATGAGCATAATGACAAATAAGATACTACTTCCTTAGCTAAGTAAATAATTATCTTTAATGCAGTGAAATTTAAGTGCAGGAATAAAATGCTGTAGGAACTACAACAAAGTGCTATGGGAAGTTAATTTTCATCAGAGGTACCAGGGAAGCCTTAACTATAGAGTTAACTTTTGAGTAAAGTTGAAAAGGAAAGGAGTTCAGTAGGTGGAGAAGGTGGAGAAGAGCATTTTAGACAAAGGAAGCATCATGAAACATGATAAGATTTTTAGTCTTGTTTTTAGTATGGCAGCAGAACCAACTGCCTGGTTCTTGTCTTTGGTGTCTCTTTTATTCGCCCTGAGCAATGCACCCAGTGAATGAATAGTAAGAGTCTTCAATCCTGTCCTTACAGGAAGCCAAGAGAATTTTAATGTTTCAGAGACAATAATGTTAGGATTGTTGTCACTCTTCATGCTCTATGAACATTTGTAGATTTAACTTAAAACTACGCTCATTGCATCCTCTTTCTCCATCCACATATCTTGTTATCTGTCACAGGAAATTTTCACATCGGTCAAGTAAATCTACTTATTCTCTGTTACGTATTAATTGTTCATTGCTTCCTTTGAGCTTTTGCTTCACCTGGAATGGGATATGCCCTCTTTTTAAATAATTCATGTTTCCAGTACTTTTCCATTCACAGCCTAGATAGAACCACTTCTCCCTTCATCTCTCCCTACTCCAAGCACTTTCTGTGCTCTAGCCTTCTTGAACTATTTATTTTGCAGAAACACACCAGGCTTTTCAAAGTCTATGCCTTTTCCTTCTAGATGGAATGCTGTTGCCCCGCTTTGCCAGTACGTCATTTCAAGACCCCATCTTATATCCTCTCCTTTACTACTCTCCAGTTAATGCATCCTTCTGTTTATTCTGTTAATTTGCTGTACTGGTCTCTAATATGTAGTATTTGTCTTGCTAACTTATAAATACGTCTTTTCACCTCCCTCAGTCCCTATCACCCTCCACCCTAGACTAAACTTATCCAGGACAGGGTATTTTTATACAGATCATATTGTATAAACATGCAGCTCAATGCTTGGTAACATACATTTTTTTCCAATGCTTTTTAAATGAATGAATGTATGCATGCATGCAAGAATGAAAAAACTATTACTTATTTGAAAAAAATTTATTCTAAAGACTAGTTTGCTTCACAAAGCCTTCCATTAGCAGCCTGGCATTCTAATTATTCCTTATTCTGACATTCTAGCATTATTTGATCCATTAACCCTATTCTAACATCTGTTGATCTTTTTAATTAGGGGTTTTATCTGAAGCAGCACAGTATAATGGAAATAACATTGGTCTAAAAGTCAGGAGGTCTGGATTCTCATTCTGACTCCACTATTGACTTTTGCTGTATAACTCTGGGCAAGTTAATTAATTCCTTCAGTTTTTCTCCTTTGTCAAATGGGGTTCAAATATTTACCCTACACACCTCACATGTTTGTTGTTAATTATCCCTTAAAGGATCAGAGGAGGTAATCAGTTTGAAAGTACTTCAAAAAGCATATCTGACAGACATAAAGTATTTTTAGTCTTTTTACTAATAATTACTCCCCAACTAAAACTCCTAGAGTAGGGGGACCATTTCGTTTCTATCACATGACATAGGTTGACAACAATCTCTGGTCTTTTCCATTCTGAGCTCTAAAACTAGACTTCTGGATCTAAGTAGTGGCAGATCTAGTGCCTGACCTAGAGGCTTCTGACTGTGTATTCATTCACTGTTGCTTTTCTGATCCCCAGGCTTGTTTCCATCAGTATCACCAATGGACCAGTATTCTGTGGCATGGTTGGGGCAGTAGCAAGACATGAATATACAGGTAGAATAGGACATTGAACTGTTGGTTCTATAACTTAGTGGGTAAGGGTAGAGGAGGTGATCCAAAAATTCTCTGTCTTTTTTTACTGTCTCCTCAACACAGTTATTGGCCCAAAAGTGAGCCTTGTTGCCAGAATGATAACTGCTTATCCAGGTTTGGTGTCCTGTGATGAGGTAACCTATCTAAGATCTATGCTGCCTACTTACAACTTTAAGAAACTCCCAGGGAAAATGATGAAAAACATCTCCAACCCAGGGAAGATGTATGAATTTCTTGGCCATAGAAGATGTGTGTGAGTGTCATTGTGTAGTACTTCATTCCAATCTCTTTTCTAGAATTAAGACATAGGAGTAATCAGTGTTTGATTGTATGAAATTAGAAAGAAAGATGCTTCTAGTATTGGCCTGCTGGAATAAGAGGAATAAGAGGAGGGTTTAGTGTCTGAGATCGTCTGCTTTCGTTTAGCTCTTACCTAGTTCCTCAGTGAACTTCTTGTTATCCAACAGGAAGAGAATAGCAATAGGTCATTAATCTATGTGTGCTTCAGAATGTATTTTCTTCCCTGAACCTGGAACAAACAATAATACTTCTCCTCTCCTTTCTCTCAAAATTTTTTAGTTTTTTAAAAACTTTTTTATACAGAATTCTGTATCTCTTGAGTTATCTGAATATACTTGCTTTTGAGAACAATTTTTCCTCTATTTAGTGATTTTTCCTCTATCTATCCCAATCAATTTCTAATAGGGACATTTCCATTTGTCCTTTTTCTTAGAATGTTTGGGAAGAGACATTTGGCCAGAGAGAAAAATGTAAATCACCTTTTGTTGGGTGAGTTTTCTTTCCTACCTTATATTTTTCCACTATCAATGGTTAAATGGGATTTTAAAAAAATTCAAAACTAAATGCTTCAAAGCTTGTATTAAAAAATAGAAAGCAGCCTTCTTAGTGAATTTATATTAATTTTAAAGGGGACTTTCCATTTCTTTTCCATGTCGAATGTTTAAATTTCAGGTGGAGTTATACCACTTTGCCCGAAAAGTACCAACATTTAGTGAGAATCTTTGTAAGTCAGAGTTCAGCTATTGAGATCTGACCAGCTTGTTGTGGATTATCTTTAGAGGGAAATCCTGCATCCTTAGAAAGTGAAGATAACACCAAGACTGTTGCCACACATGTTATAAATTCTCTATTTTTGTATTTATTTTATCTCTATCTACTAGTCCATTATCTTTACATAGCAGTGACAGACTTCAAAGACTAAATTGTTATTATGGAAAGTTTTACAAAAAGCTAAGAAGATAGAGTAGCCTCATGTCTATGTGGTGCCTCATTGTCCTGAATGTCATTACTTAGGCTCTGAAGCAAACCACCAAGCCCAGCACACATGTTCATATAGTCCAATTAATTTTCTGGAAAGATAAATGAAGCCTCGTCAAAGAATGGGATTCTGCCAAGGATCGGGGGTGGGAAGAGCCATTCAGAGACTTAACTTTGTAAATTAATTCGAAGAAATAGAGTGCCTACTCAAAAGCACAGGAGTCTTAGGTGCTCCCTGTCTCTCTATAGACCGGGAGAAAGAACTGGAAGCCTTCCGAATGGCACAGCAGGGATGTTTGCACCAGAAGAAGGGACAAGCAGTTCTGTATGAAGGTGGAAGAGGCTATGGAAAAAGTCAGCTGTTGGCTGAAATAAACTTTCTAGGCCAGAAGGAAGGGCATAGGTAAAGACTCCTGCTTTCTGACTTAGCATCTCTTTCTCTTGAGGCTCCTTTCTCTTGCTGGTGGGAGACTCTTGTATCATTAGATTCAGCATCCTTGGGCTGGAAGAGTAAGTCTGTGGGTTACCAGACTCCTGATGACCATAGTAACATTCACCAGGGTGTTGCCATTGACGTTGAAGGAAGCAGATTCCAAGCAGTACTTCTATGCCATCCAGACCCTCATGGCTATCTTCTTTGAGATTGATTTATGCCCAGCCTGTTACCGACAGGAATACCTACACAAACAACTCCATGGAATGGTGGAGGAACCTCTTCACTGCCTTTTTAATGACCTCTTCTTTGTAAAGGTAATGAAGGCAGTGGCCTTCTGAATTGTATTACTCATGTTATGCTTTGTGGGTAGTTGGACCCAGGATTGTCGTGAGTTTTCTTTCCTACCGCCGTGTGTGTGTGTGTGCATGTGTGTGTGTGCATGTGTGTGTGTGTGTGCATGTGTGCATGTGTGTGTGTGTTTTCTCCTGAGAACACATAGGTAGCAAGGGCAGGATTGAAATTTGAAATCCCTTTGACACCAAAACTCAAGCTTTCTCTTTTTTGAGGTTAGTGAATTCTAGGACTGACTCTTGCTAGTTGTATATCCTGGCACAAATCACTTAGGCCCTCTGCACCTTAATTTTTTCACCTTTGAAATGAGGAATATAACATTTGTATAGTTTTTGCATGGATTTTAAAGGAGATGGTATGTAAGAGATTGCATTATAAATGTGACAATAATAAATCTATCAAGATGATCCTGACCAGTCAAGCACCCCCAGCAATTTTTCCATGTGTTCTTGACTCAGTTTGCAATGTTTTGTTCTTTAAACGTACCTTGCCTTTTCTTAGCCTTGGAGTATGCCACTTGAATAAACATCTGAATCTCAAAAGTTTCCAGTGATCTAGGGTGTATGTGGTACCCAACAGAGAGTAGGCTAAGAATTCCCTGGTCCACAATTCGTTTTTGGGGGGTTTTTTGGTTTTTATCTTCTATCACTTCTCCTAATCTACCCAACCTGTAAGACATTATACTTACTGAAAAATAGAGAAAACTAAAATCTGCCCAGTCCCTCAGCCTAGCCTTAACCTAGGACAGGCCTTGCTTGGTGCTCTGGCCATGGTCCTGGCCCTGGCCAAAGTGATTGAGGAGCAACCCCGCTTTGGCTCTCAGGTCCCTGGTAGCTAATGTGCCTTGGCCTAGCACAGGAAACAGTATTAGGAGATGTCCACTGCAATTGTTTCTCCTGAGTCTCATGCACACATTCATCCTGGTATACTTAGAATAACTGGGGTACTATAGGGGCTGTCCAAAGTGGCATTGCTAAGTCTGACTTGTCATTTTATTCCTTAGTCATGACCCTTTAAGCGTTTGTCAAAGTCTGGTATGGAAAGGAACTATTTCTCTCTAACCACAACTGGGCTTTAATCTCACACTCTGAACTATATATTGATTTTTGTAACACTATGCCCAATACTACAGAAACCCATTCTCACTCAAAATAGAAGTATTTTCTGTTCCCTTTGGAGAACTATATATTTTTATAAGATTGTCATTTTTAATGCTAATATATGAATAATTTTCCTGGTCAGTTTCCCTTGTCCTTCAAAGTTTCACACATGGATGACCTGGCCAGACAAAGGAAGATTAAAGCATTTTTTTTTCAAGTGCTACAGGAGGTGGGTACTTTTGCTACATACCATTAATTCTTAATATGTGGAGATGCTTTATGCTCATTTTAATCTATCCACATCGTACCTTGACTTGGGCATTTCTTGACCTGCCTATTTCTTGATATTTTCATTGTTTTTATCTATCTTTAACCTTTAATCCATCATATAGCACAGCATATAATAAAAAAAACTAAAATCTATCTTTGCTCTAAGATCTTTGCTCTTTCCTGATCTTGTTTCTTAATGAAATTTTAGTAACTTAATTTAAAACAGTGGTTTTTAAATGCAGGTAGATAGCTATTAAAAATACAGTACTCAGGCCCTAACCCAGGATTACAGAATCAAAAAGCTATATGAGCAGAAACTGATGTAGCCATTCTGGAAAGCAATCTAGAAGTAACTAGTCAAATTTTAACAAGATGCATCTTCTAGACTCAGCAGTTCTCTCCTGGACATATATCCCAGGGAGTCTGTGTATTGCAGTGTTTGTTTGTGAAGTCTAGGGAAGCACTGGCACAAACTCATGGATGAACACTGCAGAATATAATTCAGAAGTTAGAAGGAAGGAAATAGATGAAAACATAGCAACACAGAGTTCTCTTAGAAACAGTCCTGTATAAAGAGAGAGAGAGATCTGTAATACAGTACCATATATAAAAGCTATTTTCTTGGCAAAACAATTATGCACATTTTATAAGAATAAAATACAAACAAAATGATAAACATTAAAATGATTACCTGGGGCATTAGGGAGTGGAATGGGTGTGGGAATGTGGATAAAAGTGAATACATTTTTTTTTAAGTCTCCACAAGCAGGGACATGGTAATCGATAGTTTTTAGCAAGCACTCCCAGGTTATTCTGGTGTGCATCCTGGTTTGGAAATTACTGGTTTAAAGTATTATGAATTACCACACTGTTTGAAGCTTTTGCCAAAATGAAAAATTTGAAAGCTTTAAGTTTGATTTGGAAAATATTTTGATGTTTATTTCATTTTTCAGTTAGAATATTTTCTTGTCCAAAGAAACTCAGTACATTTCTTTAGAAATTAGATATGCAGGCTATATTTTATATTTATAAAGTAAAATATTACTTAGGATATTGGACTTAGGATACATTTTACTCTGAAAACCCCAGCCTGCGTTGACATTTTATTTAAATTGTTAATGGGAAATCAACAACAGATTTGCAAATCAGGTGACTTTATTTCTAATCAGAGGTCGTCATTGTTTCTTTGCTGCTATTTCCAGGCAGCGATGGAAACACCACTGATTTTCCTCATTGATGAAGCCCAGCATATGGATGCAGCTTCCTGGGAATTTTTGGGAACATTGCTCTCCAGTGCACCCATCATCATGGTGATGACATTGACGCCTACTTTTACCCTGTGCAGCTGGGCCCAGCACTTCCTGCAAAGCCCTCAGACTATCCTGGTGCCCATTTCCAAGTTAGCAGCGAACTCACTGTTGAGAATGGCATGTTGGGAACTGAGGGTGGTGAGCATCCCCCAAGAGCTGCAGATGTGAGTGGCTAGGACTAGCTGGGCACTTCATTAAGGGAGGATCCTGTGCCATAATATAAGTGAGAAGGCTGAGGTCTCACTTGATCCGAGTTGGGGGAGAGAATGGTATTAGTAACCATGATGAGGCCCAAGACTAGATTTAAGGGTAGGCAGTCTCTTGGTATGCTAGTAAGGGGCTACCTCCCTGCGCTCTCCATCCAGGTTTCCATAGGACAGTTAGGACTTGGATGGCTTGCTTAACATGTCAGTTATATATGGTCAGGCCAGTTTCTGCCAGGCCCTTTAGCAAGGGACATGAGTTCCTTTGACATCAATAGAAGCAAAATAGTTAGGAACGTTACTGCCAAAATACATTTTAAAGCCAATCAGAATTTTTTGTTTACATTTCTGTGCTGCTGCCTTCCCTCTGTTAGTGTGTATCAAGAGCTCACTATAACAAAAGAACTATTTCTATTATGAAATACCCTATGCTTGGCTCTCTTCAAGTGGGCATCTTTAGTCAGCAATCTCCTACTTACCTTTCTACAGCTACCTTACCCAAAGGTGCTTTGGAAACCCCCTCTACTGTGAGGTCCTATGCCAGGACCTTCTCTCTAAGGACATACTGCTCTTTCATGACCTGCAAAAGGTGGAAGAGGAGAACAGCAAATGGGAGACCCTCTCAGGTAAGCTTAGCTTTCCAGGGTTCTTCCCTGGTCTAGCTGCTGGAATTCGTCTTCACATGGCATCACCCAGCCCTTATAAGGCACATGCCTATATTGTCTACTGACATTATAGGCAACATTAGGCCTTCCTAGCTAAATGCACTATACAAATAATATGCAACTATGGTGAAAACACTAAATGCCTGCCTCAGATAACTCAATTGAGTCAATCAATCTACTGTTGTTCCTCTTAAAGCAGCTTAGGAGGTGGGGACAGGAAAATAGGATCTATAAAAACATGACAGTCCACTAGAGGAGATTTATAAACATGAAAGTCCAATAGAGAATTTGATGACTTGAGGATTTGGATTGGGGGAAATGGGAGAAGGGAGAAAGGTGGGAGAGGAGGAAAGGAGTAGAAGTACATGTAAATCCAGAAAGGCATTCTAGAGCTGTGATATAATAGAAGTGAGGGCTATTAGAAGAGTGAGAATGCTAGATACCATGAAGTGCAGGAAATGTTAGTTTCTTAGAGAAAATTAGAAAACAGGTAGGATGGGTGGGATAAACCACTTTAAATGTAATATATTCCATTCATCTTCATCTTTTTAGTTTCTTGACTAAATTATTGTGTCTTTAAAACTATGGTCACTGAGCATAGTGTTTTCCTCAGTCACAGTCTTCTTTCTCTATAGTCAACGCCATGAAGTCCACAATGTATAGTATTTCTCCTGCAAGCTCTGAAGAAGACCTGAAGGAGCTTTATGTCTGCACAGTCAAGGATGATGTGAATTTGGATACAGTGCTGCTTCCACCATTGTTAAAAGGTACGTCCCTTGAAGAACTCAATTGAACCAATAACATGTCATTTTTAATTAGTAATTTGGTAGATGATTGAATATAGGTCTCTTATTACAACTCTAACTTCATTTTCTTCTAAACAAGAAACCTGCCTTCCAGAAATAAGTTCTGGTGCTACCTGAAGAGCTGTTTAAAGACTTATAATGCTACTTGAGTAATGGTTTACTTAAGTGAGCCCATTGTTCTCTTTGGGGCTAGCTGATGACCTGGAAAAGTGTTTTAATTGTTTAATAAAAATTATGTCCTGGGTTTCCCTTTGTGCATATTCCTATGCTGGAGGAGAGAGTAAGCAAGGGAGATTATGTTGCTAAAATTTAAGAAAATCCATGGTGCTACGAAGAGAAAGTGTTATGCACATAGCAGGAGTTTAATAAAAAGAGTGCAGAGTAAGTTTATAATGATTGATGAGATAAAGGAGAATTAGGTAGACATAGTTGGACAAGGATGTTCTTTTTATAGATGAGTTTGTCTTAATATTCTATTCAAGTACTTGGTGGGCAGTGTACTATTAAGCCCTCTGTAGGGATATGATGATGAATAAGCATACCTTCAAGTCAAGTATACTGTTGCTGAGACTATGAGACATGCATATGGGATAGCAGTACAGAACTCCATGGTAGTTAAGAGCCAGGGCTCTGGAGGCAGAAAAACCTGAGTACTGTTGGCCCCATTACTGCCTGTGGAACCTTAGATAAATTAACTAACTTATGTCAGTCTTGGTCTCATTATTCAAATGAGGGTAATGATAGCTCCTACATCATGGGGTTAGTTGAGGATTAAATGAAATAAATCATGGTACATAATAAATATTCAATGAATGTTACCTATTATAAGCTATTCACTCTGGAGGTTATGGGTCCATCTAGACAGTTCACACTCTTGCAACTATGATAGGCCACACTTGGCAATGGCTTTACTAACTTAGGAGGATACAAACCAGGAAACAACATGCTAGCAGAACAGCAGCAGGTGGTTTTCTTCAGTGAGAGTCCTCACAGCAGTTTCCACTGCTATTTTCTGGATCCTCAAGGAATATCTTAGGTGTGATGGCATGAGACCATGATAAATGGCTGCTTAGAAGCTCTGTGCCCCAACTGGGAACTGATATCTCTTATAACAGCCCCATAGGCATAGTTTCCAGGCCCTGCAAGGGATGTGACCTGTTACAAGATTTACTACACCTAAGGAAGCCCAGAGTTGTGGCTTGCCACCAGGTGTTTATAGTTTACTCACAGTTTTCCTAATCCAAATTCAGGTTTCAATCAGAGATCATTCTTAGTGTAAGCTGTTTCATGATAACTCAGCTAACATTCTAATTTTATCATGATCCTTGGAAACAACTAGAAAGTTAACCCAAGGTCAGCATTGTCCACAAAGAAGGAAAAAGGATTTGTTAACTCATAAGATAAAATTAATAGCTCAATCTGCAAAGCCTTGGTCTAAAATGAAAGGCCAAAGCTAGATAGTGAAAGGCTACATAAGTTATAAAAGTATTTAAGAAGGAGACTAACATGATTACATTTGTACTTTATATAACTCTACCACTAGCTAATATGTTTTTAGTATAGGATGAGAGGAAATTGGAGCTCTTCAAAACGGTATTATAGTGAGTGATCCAGGTGAGAGTGACTACAGTAAAATTATTTGGAAAGAAGCATGCAAGAACATTTAGAAGGAGGATGAGTGGGTGACCCGTTGTTGTGAGGAAAAGAGATTATTATTTTTGGAATTATTCCAAGATTTGAGGCTTGGTGATTTATGGGGTTTTGATACAGACTGCTTTAATGTATGAGTCATAATATGGAGAGATTTACTATAATGCTTGGAGTTAATTAAGATCTTTATAATTATTAGAGTTCTGGGACCAGGAAGCCTAGCCTCCGTGTTTAGTTGAAAGTAAAAAGGAATGAGTTTGAGTCATGAAAATGGGAGGAATTGTTAGTATAGCTGAATGATTCAGAACAAAGCTTTGGATCTACCAACAAAAGGCTTTGGTGACTTTGGGAGAACAGTTTCCGTGTGTGGTGAAAATCTGATTGTTGTTGGTTGAACAATGTATTGAGGGCAAATGAGGACATGGAGATAAGGCTTTTGCAAGAGGTTTGGCTGAGTGGAGAAGGGATGAACAAAAAGCAAGCCTTTTATATTTTTAAATGAACAGATTATCAACATAATGTATTCAATGTTTGTGGAAAGCTTATTCATTGTTGATTTTTTTTTTTTCTCTCCAGAAGTAGCAGTAAGCCAGCTGGATCAACTGAGTCCAGAAGAACAGTTGCTGATTAAGTGTGCTGCAGTCATTGGTCATTCCTTCCACATAGATCTGCTGCAGCACCTCCTGCCTAGCTGGGATAAACATAAGCTACTTAAGGTGCTGAGGGCTCTTGTAGCAATACAAGTGCTCCGCTGGTGCAGCAAGAGCCAAGAGCCTCTTGCTGAGCCAATGTTAGTGCCTTCCTCTATAGAGATTATTGAAGAAACCAAAGAGAAAAAGAAAAAATCAGGTGAGGAATAGCTGCTCCCTTGTTCTCAGGCCTGAACAGAGAACTTTGGGTAGGGGTATCTATGTTGAGAAAGAGCGTCAATGTTATATTTCAAGGGCCTCAGTCTCAAAGCGTATGGCTAAGAAATGGGGAAAAAATTATTTTAATCATGAAGGAACATGTTTAGAGTGAATGAATAGCCTGTATTTTTTAATATTGTCTTAATTTCAAGAATTCTAGCTCCTTGTTTACCACATGTGTTAAGTATTCGTGTTTTGATTTTGGGTTCAGAAAATATTGCCTTAACCTTTTATTAGCTTCTAGGTATAAATAATAAGAAAAAAGAATAAACTACTAATTTTTAGAAATTCACAAAGAAGCTAAATACATATGGTGTTAAAATAGATATGAACCAATTAAGATATACATTAAGTAGCTTGCAATCTCAGACTCTGCACATAAAAGAATAAACTTGTGGCATAGAATACCCAAAGTGCATATAATCCACAATAATTTCCTTTTGGTTTTGAAACATATTTGGACCTTATATTTGAGCAAAGCATTTCTGATAATTTGACATTTATAATAATTATAATAAAAAAAAATAAAAGCTCATTTTAGGAGGAACAACTAAGAAATCTATCCAGTGTACTTCTGCACCACTAATCCTTCCTCCTGTGGTACTTTTTTAACTAAATATGGTCAACATCACTCTCAGATTGGTATAAAACTCTTTATACAAAGAGAGCAGTAATACCAAACAAGAATTGTAAATGAAGTTTCTTATAAACTAGCAGCATGTGCTTGGGAATTTGCTACATGGTAGCATAAAAGGACTTTAAATAATACTCTAACTTAGATTTTTCTGTATTTCAGATGCTGACTATCCTCTCAGGCTACAAGAGGAACTATCCCTGCCTCAGACTGAGGTGCTAGAATTTGGACTGCCTCTATTACGGGAAGCTGCTTGGGAGCTGTGGCCCAAGACACAACAGATAACCTTGCACCTTGAATGTGCCTGCTTTCTTCAAGATTTGGCCTGCCGCTGTGGGAGCTGCCCTAGGGGGGATTTTGTCCCCTTCCACCGTTTTGCCGTATGTTCTCCTAAGAGTTCTAGTGGGACCTTCCAGTTCTGCAGTTATAAAGATACTGGCTCAGTGCTGACACAAGTGATCACGGACAAACTGCAGCCGCCTTCTCCCCAAGGTAAACCCAGGGGGCAGAAAGAGGACATGTTGACAGCACCTCTCTTTATTCATAAACTTGGAGCTCTTCATCCAAAACGTGAAATCGCATTAAGGGAGAATATAGGTGAAAAGAGCCGTTTATCCCTGAAGTACCAGAGATAAGAAAAAATGCAATCTCAGAATTAAAAGGAACTTTAATCATACTTGTTTTGGTTGGCAGTCTTGGGTAACTTACTTAACCTCAGTTAATTGAGGAAAAAAACAATACCACATTTTTAGGGCTGCTTTGAATGGTACCAGGCACATAATATACAATACATTTTGGTTATTATTATTATTATTCAGCTCAGTACACATATATAGAATCCATGTGTATCAGATGCTGCAACTAGGTATTAAGAATACAAAATGAATAAGCCTTGGTCCTTGAAATTATCAGTTTCAGGGTTAAAGGGGAGGCGGTTACACAGACATACAGAGAATTCCAATATGACATGGTAAAGATGATGAAAATGACATACACAGGGATTGGGTACCTAGAGAAGAGGCCATTAGCCAAGTCCAGGGAATGAGGAGGAGAGGACTCTTCCTTGAAGGAAATACTGCCAGAAGTGAAACTTGAGGGATAAGTAGAAGTTAGCTACTTAAAGAAGGTTGGATTAGTGTATAGATGGTCTCTAAAGCCTGTTAATACTTCTACCATACCCCAAATAAGAGTTTTAACATTTTCATCTTTGTTTTAACATTTCAGTTAGCTTACCTTACAGGACAGTTTGTTTCACTATCAACAGATATTAGAAAGTTTCTTCTTTCATCAGTGTGAAATCTACCTTCTTGCAGCTTCACCCATTTTTCAGAGTTGTGTCTTCTTCTATAGTTGAAGACAGCTGTCCAGGCTCAACCATTTTCTTTATCTACTTTGATAGAAGAGGAGTTAGTGTTGGTATTAGAAGGGAAGAGGGATATGGGAGAGACGGTGAATTATTGGCGGTAAAGAACTAAAATGAAGGATTTGATCTATAATCCTAATACCTTTTTGACTTATAACATTTTGGTGACTCCGTGAAGGTAAACCAGTGACTTGGAGAAATTGATCATTGTCTAATGAACTCTATGGGCATTTGCACTTTTACACTTTCTGAGGGGAGAGAGGAAAATAACAGTGAATATCCTAATCTGATATTGTAATGAAATTACACTATCATTTATGTCTTCTATATGGCCTTTGTTTTTTGAGAGGTCAGTGTCGACTTTAGATTAGGCAGCTGGTCAATCTATATGACAGAGGCTCAAGACCTTCCCAGCATAGCCGAACCCTGAGGAGGCTTCCCAGACCCTGGGCCTCTGTGCATGGCCATGCAGAACAGGTACTGCACAAATCTAGAGGGTGTTAGTCACACAGGCTATGATGTGATATGCCCCTGGGAACTGTGTGTTGCAGTAGTGCTGCCAAACTCCAATTTCTTTAGTTAACCTTATCTTACCTTATTTGACATCATTAAATAATCAGAGAGCCAGTCCTTTTACTTAACACAAGTCCTCCCTTTAACAGTTCTTTCAATTCCTCAGCCTATGCTTTTGAGCCTTAATACATAGCTTCTCAGCATCATTCTCAGTCTTTGCTTTTTGGTCTTTGGGAAAGCAGCTGCAGAGAAAGAATCAAATCTGGAAGATAAAGTCTATCTAAAGCCAACTAGGTAAAGTTTAAAACCTCTGCTGGCCACTGAGACCCTAGTGGACTATGGCATCTTGTGCCCTTGTGATTTTCTTCACTAGGTCTTAGATTCTGTAGTTCACTCTGATCTGTTCACAAACCTGATCCAGACATATTCAGGGATTTCAACTGTTAGAAGTAGCCATCAAACCAAATGGACACATTCTTTATTCATTTATTTAGCGAACATTGATTGCCTCCTGCAAATTAGGAACAGGTTTGGGAGGATTAAAAATGAAAGGAGTTATTATTTGAATCACAAATAGTTTCCATTAAGGAACTTGTAATCTACCATACTAATTTTGTGTGTAGCAAATATTAAACCTAAATTTATCATTTTTATAATGGGGGAAGCAGTTAGGTCCTGAACTAAGCTGCAGAGGAAAGGTAGTCAGGAATTTAAAATGTCCTCAGTTAATACGAGCATGGGTAATTAAAGATAATCATCTTTTTCTCCCTACAGATAGTTTTCATTTCCAGACAAAACCATCCAGAAGTCAGGAGGCCTTCACAAATGAACACTGCAGGTAGATAGCGATGCCAAGAATGGGCATGGAGCGGGCCAGAAAGTGAGACACAGATGACCATTAAACTGAGAGCACTTACCTCACCTGCAGGACCACCCAAAAGTAGTGACTCTTTCACTCAGCCCAAAATTCAAGTTAATAGAGATTTCAAAAAGCAATTTTTGAATCTTTGTAGAAAAATTATTTCTTAGTGGTTAAGAAAAACTTTAATAGCTCTTGAATGCATTGCATATATAGATTTTTTTCAGCTAGAAATTTGCCTTCTCAATTATTTTTGACCCCAGTTGAAATTAAAACGAATTTGTATTTCCAAACTATGTACCTTCTGACTTTCGAATGCCTATCCCATCAATTTTAAATGTCCCTACCTTGAGTTCACCAGCCATTCTGTAGTTTCCTATCTCTCTTATCCAACTTGATATCCTAGTTTTCAAACAGAAATCTATTTGTATTTGACATAAATCACCTCCACACTTATCTGTGTGGCTGACTCAACATTTCTCCCTTTTTAAAATACTAAGTGGCCTCCACATCTTTTCACTTATCGGAATGATCACCATTTTTGATCAGAAAGCCCTCCTCAGTGCCCACTTTTTCGATCATTCTGTCTCAGAGAGACCTGACCCCTTTTGTATTTGTGGAACCTGTGGAAAGTGCACTGAACTAGCAGTCATAGAGGTGAACTTTAGTTTCAGTTCTGCTTAATAGCTATGAGGCCATATATATCACTTAAGCTCTCAAAGCCTCAATTTCTTCATCTGTAAGAGGGAGATAATGTTTGCCTGCCTGAATGACAGGGTTGTTGTATAATAAGATGGTGATGGTTGATAAAATAATATTCGAATGTGCCATAACAAAGTTCAAATATACTAATAGATAAATGGATTGTTACTTATTGCTTTGTATCACTTTTATGTTTTTATTTGACACGTTGTTAGTTTACTCTTCAGGTATGGTCACTCCTCCTTTTAGTTTATGAAATACTTAGATTGGCTTTAGGTTTCTAAAAGTTCATCGTAGGGCTTTGCCATTATAGATCTGGTCACTGACTTTCAAAAACTTATAGAGAGATGGAGAAGAAGGATAGACATAGATTTAATGAATTATAAAGGAAAGCTTCCTGGAAAAAGTGGCTTGGAGAACTGGTAATGCCCTACAAAAGCAGCTGCTTCCTGGCCACTCTCAGTTCTTCATCTTCTCTCCACAAAGAACAGAAGAAGAGTTCCTGGATCAAGTGACCGAGAAGCTGGCTCAGACCAGCCCTGAGAAAGACATGTTGACCATGAAGCCCTGTCACTGTGAGGAAATCCTGAAGTTGGTGCTCTCACCTCTCACCCAGCACTGCTTGGTCATTGGAGAAACCACCTGTGCATTTTATTACCTGCTGGAGGCTGCCGCTGCCTCCTTGGACCTGTCAGATAATTACATGGTGAGCAAGCTCTGCTCTCTGCCCTTGGCTGAGCTCTTTTACTTGGGAAATTCATTTGGGATTTCTTACTATCAAGTAACCTGGAATAAAAAGTGGAAGAAAATAGGAGAGAGAAAGGAGCTGGAAGGACTTCAGGAGAAAACGTAAACAGAATGTGGTAGTGAAAGAGCACAGACTCTTCTAGCCCCGCCGAGCCCTGTGCCCTGCACCGATCCCTGCGTGGGCAGTCCAGCTCGCCCCTTCTAACTTGGAATCCAACCTAATTCAAATGCAAATCTTTACCCTCATCATAACCTTACTCCCGCCTTTACCCTTATCGCACCCCTAGCATCATCTGAATCCTAATCCAGTTTCTCTATCTCTTATCTTGTTTGGAGGCCTTCTTTTATTTGAGGAAGGCAAGTAGTCTCCTGGGTCAACCCTCCACATTCTCATTTTTGAAAAAGCACAAGGTGAAGATCTGTCAGTTTGAGGAGGCCACTTTCTGCCGTCTTCAGTCAGAGGTGAGGGCAGAGGGTGACCTTGAAGTTTGGGTTATTTGTCCTTGAGGGTTACCCTATTATTTCTTATAAAAATCCCTCTTTGTGTGTGTGCAGTTATAAATGTGGTAATGTGATAAAAGATACACAAATTCAAAACATAAAAATGTATAGTACATAAAAAGTGAAAGAGCCCTTACTAATCCCATGCCACCCCCAGCATAGTTAGTGATTTGGTTCAAATTCCACTGGCTATATACCCATAGTCATATCGTTATTGTTTTTGTTGTTTTTAAAATAGAATTATATTGCTCATTTTCTTCTGTAGCTGACTTTTAATAGTATTGAATATACTATTAAATATACTATTATATAAATTGAATATATTTGCACATTGGTCTACATCTAATCACAGTTATAGCTGCCAACTACTCTATTGTATGCACATATCAGAGTTTACTTAACTATTCCCTTCTTCATGTACATTTAGGTTACTCTCATCTCAGGTTATAATAAGCATTGCCACGGTGAATATACTTGTAAATATCTCTTTCTTCCTTTCTAAGAGTGTTTCTGTAAGAGAAATTTCCGCAGGTAGAAATACTAACGCAGAAGATATGAATGATTTTACATTTAGTAAATATATTGCCAAATTGTCCACCAAAAATATATAATTTCAAGTTTTTTCCTTTTCTTCACAGCCTTACCAACATCAGATATTATTAGTTTTCTTAAAACTTGCTAATGCATAGATGAAAATTATATTGTATTTTGGTATGTGTTTCTTAATAAGATACATTATTTTTATACGTTTATTGGTCATTGATTTTTCTATGAATTGTCTAGTCTTGTCCTTTGTCCATCGGAGTATATATAAGCTAATTTATATTGGGGCAA
Organism: Pteropus alecto; assembly: GCF_000325575.1. NCBI lineage: Eukaryota > Metazoa > Chordata > Mammalia > Chiroptera > Pteropodidae > Pteropus > Pteropus alecto. The sequence continues at coordinate 42,604,912 of NW_006494614.1, read as the reverse complement.
GGTGGGAAAAATAGGTGAAGGTAGACAGAAGATACAAACTTCTAGTTATAAGAGAAATAAGTCCTGGAGATGGAATGTACAGCATGGTGACTATAGTTAATAATACTATATTGTATATTTGAAAGTTGCCAAGAGAGTAATTCTTAAAGTTCTCACCACAAGAAAAGTGTAATTATGTATGGTGACGGACATTAACTAAAATTATGGTAGTGATTCTGCAGTACACACATATGTCAGAATCATTATGTCGTACAATTAAAACTAATACAATGTTAAATGCCAGTCACATCTCAATAAAAAAAATTACCTTGCCCATCTAAACTTACACAATGTTATGTGTCAAATATATCTCAATAAAGCTAGAAATAAAAAAAACACAGTTGAAAGTGTCCCCAATCCCGTCACTCAGCTACTATGCCTCTTCCCCAGTGTTATGTGTCTCAGTGTGTTCTACCAGAGGGTTCAGCATACATACATGTATATAGTCTTCTCCTTCCTTTTATCTTGGTTTTTTTAAGAGACAGTTATATATCATTTATAACACATTTCTGCAGGAAATGAGATTTGTGTAACAAACAGAAACTCTGGGGAAAGCATGACATGAGATACTTTGTTTTCAAATGACGTGTGGGAGTAAACTTATTTATTATTGTGTAGGAATAACTCGGGACAGCTCAGCAACTTCTCTTAGCCTCATTACTATTAAATCCAACAGAACATATTGTATTGGGATAATTATTTAGCAGTTTAGAAATAATGATTCTATAAAACTGTGGGGATGTTTTGTTAGAGAGCTGAGCTTTAAAATTTTTTAAAATTAAGAATATAAAAACTAATTTTTATATAAACCTTAAGATAATCTGGTTTGGAGAGTAAAATTAATGTATATATGCCTTTGAACAAAAGGAATATTAGAGTTGTCCACAGTATTGCATTATTTGTGCTTGCACCAAGAGGTCTTTGGAGCAAAGTTAAATTTTTCTTTTCCTCTGTAAGAAGTTATTGTACAGTCTTCCCATGATTGTTCTGGAATCACCATAGACTTGATCACTTTCTTGGAGGGTTTAGCTTTAGTTGTGAAGGTATACGATTACCTCAAGGTAGTTCCTTACCTCCTACCCCACATCACTATGGTGGTGCAACCTGTTTAGGAAGAAAGGATGTGGTGAAATTTCAGATGCTTTCTGTGTCATCTGAAACATCTGAATATCTGCCCAAATGATAATTCCATCTCAGCCTAGAAGCATCACTTTCTAAATCATGGCCTTTCTCTACTGCTCACTGACAAATGTATGGGCGATGAAAAAGGAGGGTGCTTTCTCCTTAATCCTATTCCCTCAGTACTTTACTTGTTCATGGTCCTACTGGTGCTTGTGTCTGTAGCTAGGCTTTGCTCCAACTCAGCTCATCCTAGCACCTCAGTGACCCCAAGTACACATCCCAAAATGAAGGAGCTAGTGTGTTATATCCAGAACCTTGTCCACAGTACTCTTCCCACATTTACATTGCTATTCTTATTTTCCCATCTCAGGTCTGTTTCAACATGGGACAGATCACCTTGGCCAAAAAGCTGGCTAGGCAAGGCCTTCGACTGCTGAAAAGGAATTTCCCTTGGACCTGGTTCGGTGTTCTTTTCCAAACATTC
>NW_006494614.1:42567014-42603253 GCF_000325575.1 Pteropus alecto | reverse complement strand
TCCTGTTCCCTGAACCAACCTCCTAACAACCCTAGTGAGAAGTGAGAAGCCTGGTCAAGTGCCCTGGTCTCTTTTAGGGCCACAGAGAACTAAACTAGGACCCAGCCTAGAGTTTTGCCATATTGACCTAAGACTCCTCTTTTCAACCATATCACAGGCAGTTCTAGTTCTATCTTACTGCCCTGGCCAATTAAATGTAACAGAATGAGGACTTTTGTTTTCAGAGTGTTGTGTTACCCTGTCTCTTTCAAAGATAGATGATTAGATAGATAGATAGATGATAGATAGATAGATAGATAGATAGATAGATAGATAGATAGAGATATATAACTAGGTAGCAATTTAATATTCTCTGATATATAAAAACAAAATTGCTACCTAGTTATTGAGCTATAATAATTTATAGGAAATATATTCAACCAAAAAGCAACTCAAAGAATAAAGCTTCTTTAAAAACCTGTCTGAACTCTTCCTGGTCAAGAGGGATGAGTTAAAAGGCATCTGGGGTTAGAAGTAGTGAGATCCCAGAAATATTTCTGAGTTTGGAAGTGTGTAGATGGCCCCATGGTGAGTAGCCTTGGATTTCTTCGGAGGGGAGAAGGAAGGGGTGGTTGGGCACTAGTAAATAATAAGGATATGCTAACCACCCTCTGCTTCACGATAGTAAGAAGAAGTTGGCAGCCCTGCAGCAGCAGGTGCACTGCCTCTCCCTGCTCTGGCAGCTCTATAACCTGGAGGCCACAGCCAGCAGCCGCAGGTTTGCCTGCTTGGCTGCTCTTATGCAGAAGAATTCAGCCGAGGAGTTCGCAAATGAAGCCCAGGTAAACAAGTACCTGCTTTACCTCCAGACCTCACTCAGAAACCTGTAATGCCAGGAAGAGAGACTCTGCAAGGTTCTTGGCTTTTGCATGGTTCCACAATAGCCCAGACTTAACAGGATACCACTGATCATATGTTTGACTAGGATTTCTCAACTTGCAGTTTATAGATGGGTTTTCCAAGCATGAGGCTATCTGTGAACTTCCTGAACTGAATTTAGAACTTTCTGTTTGTTCAAAAGAGCATTTGGGGAGTGGAGTGGGAGTAGGGAAGGGGTCATAGCTTTCATTAGATTCTCAAAGAAGTTCGTGATCTAACAAAGGATTAGAATTGCTGACTTAAGAAAAAAGAAGGAAGAGAAATGTGTCTTCCTAATTTTAGTATCTCTCGCTTGCTCACTCTCTCGCTCTCTTTCTCTCAAGAAGATGGAAAGGCATTACTGGGTTCTGAGAAGAGTGACAAGATCTACTTATATTTTAATAAGTTCATTCTGACCACTATATTGAGAATAAACTGAAGGGGGCAAGAGAGGATGCAGGGAGACCAGTTAAGAAGCTATTGCATTAATACAGGCAAGAGATGGTTGGCTTGGATTATTGTGATGTCAGAAGAAATGGGGTCTTCTGTCAAGAGAGAGCCATCAGGATTCATTCATAGGTCAGTTCATGGATGTGTGAGAGAAAGAAGAGTCAAGGATAATCCCAAGATTTGCAATCTGGACTTCTAGAGGGGTAGAGATGCTCTTAATTGGGATGGGGAAGTTTGCAGAACAAACAGATTTGAGGGAAGATTGGGAGCCAGATTTGTTTAATTCGAGATGTCCATTAGACATCTAGGTGGAGATGCTGAGTAGGCAGTTGAAAATGTAAGTGTGAGGTTCATGGGAGAGGTCTGGGATGGAAATAGGAATATGGAATCATCAGTGTGTAAATGTTATTTAAAGCCATGACTAAGTGATATCACCAAGGGTATGAGAAAAGGTCCAAGGACTGAGTTAACAGCTCCAATGTAAAGAGATCAGAGTCATGAGAAACCAGCAAAAGAACCTAAGAAGTTGCAGAGAGACAGGAAGAAAACCAAGAGAGCGTGGTGTCCTGCAAACCTAGTGAAAACAGTGTTTCAAGAAGGAAGTCATAAACTACATCAAATGTGCATGTAGTTAATACAGAGATACAGCAGCAGTTCTGAAGAGCTCTAAGAGCAAGAATCAGAGTCCTTAATTAGAGAAAACATGGAAGAGTTTTGGCCAGTGTTTTGAAAGGGAAAGGCTTGGATTGGAGAAAAAGAAGAGGGGCAGGTAGAGAAAGTGGTTTGTTTAAAGAACAGGCAGTGAGAATGATCAAATTAGATATGTAGGGGTGAGAAGGTGCATGTTGTCATAGCTGGAGTGGAGGTGAGTGGCAGCGACACCAGGAGTCCTGACTGAGTGAGCAGGAAGGCACCAGAGAGAACACTTACGCAGGAAAGGACAAGATGGAAATGTAGCATGAATGTACGCTCAGAATATCTTGCCCCATGTTTGTTGCCCCGCAGGTTGTCTCTACCTATGTGGCTCTCTCCCAGTTCTCTCAGAACATGGGTGACAGGGAGCAGTGGCTGCACTGCGAGCAGATAGCCATTCAGAAAAGCAGCCTCTGTTGGTTCTCCAGGGAGGGATTGTTTGCCACAGCTCAGCTTATGCAGGCCTTGGCCTACACCAAACTCTGCCTCGGCCATCTTGACTTCTCCATCAAGCTGGGTAATGGGGCTTGGGGCTGGGGGGCCTTGGGCTTTTAGGGAGGCCAGGCTCACAGCTAGACCTCACACAATGCTCTTTTACCTCCTTAGGTTTTCAAGCTTGTGAGATATGCAGACACCTCAGGAAACCAGCTCTGGAGAATCTGGTTCTCTCAGTTCTCTTCAGATCTGCATTTCTGAAGAAAAAGTATTAAGATCATTTTCTGTCACTTGTATATGTTGCCTAAGAGGGGAGGGTATGATCTCTCAGAGGAATTTGGAGTGGAGAGGGAGAAGCTGTTCATTTCCACAACCAGAGCTGTCTCTTCTCTAGTCATTACAGGAAACATTGTCTTAAGTGTGAGGGTCTGGATTAGAAAGTGCAGAGTCTGAGCTGCTACATACTCTTTTTTCTTTTCTTTTCTTTTCTTTTTCTTTAGGGAGATAGAGAATTGCAGTAGTTCGAGACCCTCAAAACTGTCTCAGAGGCATTTCCCCACTTCCTTTGTTTAGAGACAGCTCTGTTCCCAGGCACAGATGCTTTCTATATAAATAGAGCTATGGGGAGGAGATCCAGGGAACGTTAGGCTGCGTTGAAGGTATAAGATCTCCTCCTCCCCTGAACCAAACTCCTAACTCTCTAGCTGGACCCAGTGACTCTGTCTCTTGGCAGATTTGACCTGTGTGTCCACGTGCTGGAGAGTCAGTGGGAGCTCATTTCCCAGGGCCATGAAGTCCTTAGCCTGGCCTGCTTCTATTCTGCTTGCTTGGATCTGCTGCTCTATGGAAAAGGTACATCTTGTGCAAGGCTCTATTGTACTCCTGAGGGATTCAGACCTCAGATAAGGACGTAGGTTTGGAACACAGACAGTCAGGAGCATGTCCTTCTGGCATGGCCTCTGCTCCTAGTCCCTGGCTCCATAAAGTATAGGAACCACATTGTGATTCAGGGTATCCCCTGTACCACACACCTTCTTTAAAGTATAGGAACCACATTGTGATTCAGGGTATCCACCTTTCAGATATTGTCTCCTCCCCTGTACCACACACCTTCTTCTATACAGGTTCCTACGTGGACAGCTTTACTAACTAATCTGGTTGCCTTCTCTGTCCACAGGATTGTTGTGTCGGCCCTTTGAGGAGTGTCTGAGTTTCATTCAGCACTATGAGCACAACTGCATTCTAACCTCTCAGAGCAATGTCATGCTGGGGGTCCACTCCTCTCTGGCCATGTGGTAATATGGGGTACCAGAGTCTTACTCTGGGTCTATGGGAAAGGGTAGAAATTTAAGGACCCCCTGAAATTGTTTAAGCTATCACCTTTGACCCCTCTAGGCAGAACTATTTCACATCTCTAACCCACTTCTAAAGACCTTTCACCTCCTATCCCTCTACTTTCTTATTAGAAGAATTCTTTTATTCTTGTCCCTTAACAGGTTTAGATCTATAGGTTGAGGGTTAAGTTTAGGGTTACATTTAAGTGCTAGATAACCTATGGCAAGGCTCAATATCATTGGTCTTCTTGCATGTGAGTTAGTAGCTTTGGCTACTTTCCAGCATCACAATTCTTAACTATGCAGGAGGTCTTGGAGCCTTAAAGAAATGATGGCTCTGTGAAAGAACCATGGTTGTTAAGCAGAGGACAGAGCTGAGAGCTGTTATTCTTTCCCTCCAGGTTTGCCCAGGACTCACAGTGGAGCCTGTTTGAGCATCACTTCTGCAAGGCTCGCCAGTTGGTGAAAAGAACCAATGCCTCACTGTTTGGTTCACATGGCTTTGTCCGATTCCTAGAGTGCCACGTGCTAATTTTACAGAAAATGCCAGAAGATGTCTTCATGCATATTCCCCCAGAGACTCACAATCAAATCCTCAAGGTACCTGTTTCTCCTCTGTCCTTCAACTAACACCTAAGTTATACTTTGACCCTGTGCTACTCCTGACAGCTACATCTTTCCCTCATTCTTCTCTTTGCTGCCTCTGTCTCTTTTTACCCTGGAACCCTTTTTGTTTCTCCACCTGGAAAGTCTTTCCATCTACCACATGTACTCTCTCAGATATTCTTGTATGTGTATCAGGACTGGATTCCAAAGGTGGAAGCTTTTGCACGGCTACTACCCAATACCATTAAAACATTATAATTTGATATATCTCACTACAGCCTTCCAAGTCTAAGACATTCCAGTCCCTCTGTACCTCAAACCAAGTGTCTGGGCCTACTTTGCCATCAGTAGCCCCTCCTGTTTCCCCAGCCCTGAGTGGTTATGCTGAGTGGGGACTGCTGTAAGTTCTGGTATAGTGTAGATTGGGGGGAGAAGGTCCTGATCCCTGAGCTCACGGACCTTTCTTCTCAGTACTTTAAGGAGTTCTTCTGTCGATGTGTGACCTGCCCTGTCTATCATCAGTGGGTCTCTGACCTTAAAGCCTCTGTAATGAGATATGGAAAGAGAGAATCCATGTCCTTGACTAACATCTTCAGACCTTTTGACACCTGCCTGATTAAGATTTGGGAAGAGAGAGAATTCTTGGAGGAAGTCAACTCTACTGAAGGAAATTTAAGAATACAGAGTAAGCATTCCTTCCTGGAACCCTTGTCTGAGAGACATAAAGATAGTCTCAGATTCTTACACACAAGCAATCACCTCCAGAGTAAGAAGGGACACACAGATATAAGGAGTTAGTCTGTGCTTCAGAGGTATTTATTGTCCTCTTACTAGTGCTGGACCCAGCCTGAACAGTCAGGGATCCCTTATATTGTTAAATAATGTAAGAGCTTCTCCTAGACCTTTGTTTCAACATCTGGAATCCTTAAGCATAGAAAGTTACTCCTTGATCCCAGCTTAAACAACTAGATTGTTCCCTTGGAGTATCTGGATAGTCACTAAGGGAGAAAGAAGGCCTTAGAAATCACAATCTAATGTCTATGAAGGTAAATGGTAAGATATGGGCAAGAAAAAGAGAGGAAATAAGACAATGCCTTGCCTTGGGACCCAGCAGTGTTTTCCTTTCTCCAGGATCGCCAGTTAAAGTTGTCATTGCTGAGAACATTCTTTGTGTTTGTGATATTCTCTGTTTCAGGATTTGACAGAGTGGCTAATGTCGAAGAGAATAGGAATGAAGAAGAAACTCAAGAATGTACATGTTGAAATGAAAAAAAAATCATCTGAAGGGATCATGACTCTCTTATTGTATATAACACAAAGAAATGCCCCAAATTCTCCTTTTTAAGATACAGTATAGTGCACAAATTAAATATACTAGCCTTTTACAGTCACCACTATCTATATCTTTGTCAAAATAAAAACCTATGTTTTTGAAGTGTGAAACTTAGATCTTTCCTAACTCTGAACTGTCATTAGCACAACCGTGGAGAAATTTAAACCAGGGGTAGACCAGAGGCCTGAGAGGCTTTGAGATGAACTGATTCTATCTCATATAAGGTAGGATCCATTAACATATAGAAAACACAGCCCTAATAAAGAGGTTGTCATTACCTAAGGAAGGCTGGCAGTGACAATGCTTTGGTGTTGCCCTCTTTTGGTACAGGTGTGGAAATGGGCTGCTAAGAAGTCAAAGAATCTTTTGAGAGGTACATAGTGGGAATCTATTTCTCCTTTGCACTGTGTGTTTTGGGCATTCCTATGTGACATTGTGAAATTGCCAGAGTGTATATGACTCAAGCTCTCTTCTTTATTCTTCCCTTTTGGAGATGCTCTCTTTGGCCTTTATCTGTTTGATGATCTTTCTTCCACAGAGCATGCTCTTCTCACTGATTTTTACACTTTCTAATTCAATCGTCTATTGTTCACAGAGGCAGTTAACTAATGTTATGATAGCTACCATTTATCATTCAATTACTCTGTGCCAGGCACTGTTGCTAAGTGCTTGAAATACATTCTTTAAATCTTTATAACAACTCTGTGAAGCAAGCACTTTTTTTATCCCCATATTACAGATGAAGAAACTGAAGCTTAGAAAGGTTTTACTCCAAGAAACACAGGCACAATATGGTGGAGCGGGATTCTAACTCCAGTTTGATTCCAGAATCTATGCTCTTAACCACTAGGCTATAGAGGCTTTCATGAGACCTAGGCTATAGTAAGTTATCCTGTACCCAGTCTTCAGTATTCTGTTCAAATGACCAAGATCAGAACTTTAAGGAACCACAGGGAGATGTTTGAGTAGAGAGGTCTGTACTTGCCCTTTAAATCATTCTGTCTAGTCTGTACATACCCTCCTTCCCCTTTCCTTCTCCCCCTTTTCTCCCTCCTCTTGTTACCCTTCTTCCTCCCCGTCAAATCCCTTCTCCTCCTCTTTCCATTCCTCCGTCTCTTATCCCTCCTTCCTTTCTCCTTCTCACCCACAGTCCCAGTCCTTGTACTCCACTGCTTTAAATTTCTGAGAGACAATATAGAGCAGTAGTCAGGAGAAAGAACTTAGAAGCCAGGTAGTCTGAGTTCAAATTTTAACTCTGCTACTTATTAGTTTTGTTACTTTCATCATAGAATTTATTTTTTTTATGTTTCGCTTTCCTTTTCTGTAAATGAGGATTAAAGATAGAGCAAAAGAACATTTCATAATTAAATATAATGTGCTAGAACAGTACTTGGTACATAGTAAGCACTCAGTAAATGTTGGCTATTATTATCAATTTAATTTTTATATTTAAAAACAGATAATACATTTGTGTGGCACAAAATTCCAAAGGAACAAAAGTGTATAACAGTGAAAGTCTTTCCCATTCCTGTCCTCTAGCTGCCGGTTCCCCTCCCCAGATCTGTGTTACTACTTCCTTGAATATCCTTGAAAAATTATTCTATGCACATGCAAGCAATAGTAAATATTCACTATACCTTTCACTGTATCCTTTCCCACAATGGTACTAAAAAGGCATACTGTATTGCACTTTCCTTTTCCCTTTGGTTTTTTGTTTGTTTGTTTGTTTTGGCATTTATTTACCTTTGGCAATTTTTAAAGAATTTTATTAAGATAAAATTCACCTTTTTAAGGTATGCAGTTCAGCGGCTTTTAGTGTATCACAAAGTTGTGCGACCATTACTACTAACTCCAGAACATTTTTATTACCCTAAAAGGAACTCTGTGCCCATTAGCAGTCATTCCTAAGTCCCCCTTCCCCGAACCCCTAGTAACCACTAGTGTACTTTCTGTCTCTGTAGATTTATCTATTCTGGACATTTCATATAAATGGAATAATTTGTGGCTTTTTATGTCTGACTTCTTTCGCTTAGCATACATAGTCTTTTCAGGGTTCATCCTTGTTGTAGCACTCCTTTTTATGGCTGAATAAAATTCTGTTGTATGGATATGCCACATTTTGTTTATCCATTAATCACTTAATGGACATTTGGGTTATTTCTATTTTTGGCTATTATGAACAATGCTACTATAAACATTCATGTATAAGTTTTATATGAACATATGTTTTCAATTCTCGTGGTTATATATCTAGGAATTGTTAGGTCATATAGAAACTCTGTTTAACTTTTAAGGGACTGTCAAACTATTCTCCAAAGTTACTGTACCATTTTACATTTTTTACATTCCCACCTGCAATGTGTGAGGGTTCCAGTTTTCCATATCCTCACCAACACTTGTAATTGTCTTTTTAATTATAGCCATTCTAGTGGATATGAAAAGTGGTATCTCATTGTGGTGTTGATTTGCATTTTCTTAATAACTAATCATGTTGACCATTTTTATGAGCTTATTGGCCACTTGTCTGTCTTCTTGGAAAAAATGTCTATTTAAATACTCTGCCCATTTTTTATTGGGTTATTTGCCTTTTTATTGTCAAACTTAAAGAGTTTTTCATATATCCTGGATACTAGATTCTTATGAGATTTGACTTACCAATATTTTCTCTCATTCTGTGAGTTGTCTTTTCACTTCCATGATAGTATTGTTTTGCAGCACAAAGTATTTAGTTTTCATGAAGTCTAATTTATCTCTTTTTTTTCTTGAATAGGTTACTTGTACTTTAAGTATCATAACTTAGGAACCATTGCCTAATTTGAGGTCATAAAGATTTACTCCTGTTTTCTTCTAAGAGTTTTATAGTTCTAGCTCTTACATTTAGGTCTTTGACTCATTTTGAGTTAATTTTTGCATGTAGTGTGAGGTAAGTTTCCAAATTCATTCTTTTGTGTGTGGATATCCACTTGTCTCAGTACAATTTGTTAGACTATTTCCATTTAAATAACTTAACACTCTTGTTGATGTATGGTTTTATTAAATCTATGGGTTTATTTCTGAATTCTCAATTTTATTCCATTGGTCTATATGTCTATCTTTATTCCAGTACACACAGTCTTGATTATTGTAGCTTTGTAGTAAGTTTTGAAATCAGGAAGTGTGAGTCCTCCAACTTTATTATTATTTTTCAAGATTGTTTTGGCTATTCTGGATCCCTTACATTTCTAAATAAATTTTAGGACCAATTTCCACAAAAAGGACAGCTGTAACTTTGATAGAGATTGTGTTGAATCTGTAAATCAATGTGGGGAGAATTGCTATCTTAACAATATTAAGTTTTCTGATCCATGAAAGTAGCATATACCTTTTCCATATATTTAGGTCTTTAACTTTTTTCAATGATGTTTTATAGTTTTCAAAGTACAAGTCTTATACTTCTTTTGTTAAATTTATATCTAAATACTTTATTCTTATTGTTACTATGGTAAACAGAATTGTTTTCTTAATTTCATTTTTGAATTATTCATTGCTATTGTATAGAAATAAAATAGATTTTTGTATATTGATTTTGTACCCTGAAACTTTTCTGAACTCATTTATTAGCCCAAAGTTTTTTTGTGGGTTTCTTAAGGTTTTTTATATACAAGATTATGTCATCTGCAAACAAATAATTTTACTTCTTCCTTTCCGATCTGAATGCCTTTTAATTCTTTTCTTTGCCTGATTGCACTTGCTGGAACCTCTCATTCAATGATAGATAAAAGTGGCAAGAGTGAACATTCTTGTCTTATGTTCAGTCTTAGAGAGAAAGCTTTCAGTTTTTTACTTTTAAGTATGATGTTAGCTGTGAGGTTTTTTTGTGAATGTCCTTTATCAGATTAAGGAAATTTCCTGTAATTCCTAGTTTATTGAATGTTTTTATCATGACAAGGCATTAGATTCTGTCAAATGCTTTTTCTGTCATCTATTGAAAGGATCATGTTCATTTTCATATGTAGAACCAACCTTGCATTCCTGGCACAAATCCTACTTTTTCACCATGATTTCCTTTTAAGCACTGACTTTGCTTCATCTCCTAAATTTTGGTATATCATGTTTTTGTATTCATTCATTTCAAAGTATTTCTAATTTCTCTTGTGATTTCTTCTTTGACCCATTGTTATTTAGGAATGTGTTGTTATATTTCTATATATTTGTGAGTTTTCAAAATTTACTTCTGTTGTTTCTAATTTCATTCCATTATAATCAGAAAACATACTTTGTATGATTTCAGTCCCTTAAATTTATTAAAACTTGTTTATGGTCAAACATGTGGTCTGTCCTGGAGGATGTTGTGTATACACTTGAGAAGAAATGTGTATTCTGCTGTTGGTGGTGAAGTGTTCTACAGATGTCTGTTAGGTCTAAGTTAATTATAATGTTGTTCTTGTCTACTATTTCCTTGTTGATATTCTATTTACTTGTTCTATCCATTATTGCAAATGGGATATTGAAGTCTACAACTGTTACTGTTTATTTATTTTTCCATTCAGTTCTGTCAGTTTTTGTTTTATGTATTTTGAAACTTTGCTGTTAGGTATACATATGTTCATAATTGTTATATCTTCTCAATGAACTGAGTTTTATCATTATAAACTGTCCTTTTTTGGTAACAATTTTTTGTCTGTAAGTCTATTTTGTCTGATATTAGTATAGCCACTCCAACTCTCTTTAGTTAGTTTGCATGATATATGTTTTTCCATCCTTTTACTTTCAACTTCTTATATTTTTGAATCTAAAGTTTGTCTCCTGTAGGCAGCATATAGTTGGCTTATATGTTTTTTAATCCATTCTGCCAGTCTCTGCCTTTTAATTGGAATGTTTAATCTATTTTCATATCTGTCTTTTCTTAATTTATCTTAATGTATCACTTTTAATATATATATATATGTATATATATATATATATGAATTCTTTTATGGCTTCTAGTTTTGTACAATGTTTTAAAGCAGCAGTCTCCAACCCCCCACTACGCCCCCCACTGGGCCACAGACCAGTACTGACCATGGCCTATTAAGAACCGGTCCACACAGCAAATGAGAGGCGGGCAAGTGAGCGAAGCTTCATCTGTATTTGCACCTGCTCCCCAGAGCTAGCATCACCACTTCAGCTCCACCTCACATCATCGGGCATTAGATTCTCATAAAAGCACTGGTCTCTGATGCCAAAAAGATTGAGGACCACTGCTTTAAAGAGTTTTTTCCTAAGATTATTTTGATGGTTTCCCAATGGTCTTTTAAGTACTTTTAAATCAACTGTATCAAAATATAATTTACATTCAAGGAAATGTACCTATTTTAATGTTAGGTTTGACAAATCTATACATACATGTAACCACTACCACAATTAGGATAGAAAACATTACAATCACCCCCAAAAAGTCTTTCCAGCCTCTTCACAGTCATTCTTACTCCACCACCTCCACCAGGACAAAATATTCTCATTAGTTTTCACTGTCATTATATCTGTGATTAAGTTCCCCTTGTTATTTTTTATTTCATCCTTCTTTTGAGTAAGTCAGTTAACACTTTGTCTCTTTTTTATTTAATTTTATTTTATTTATGTATTAGTTACATCATTTTTCTTCTTTAAAATTAACTAGTTATTTGAATAAGATGCTTAATTCTTGTTAAGGGTGTGAATTTTCCTCTGAGAACTACTTTAGCTGAATTCCAAAGGTTCTGATATGAAGTAATTGTCTCACTATGTCGCCTGAGTTTTCTTTGCTTTATTTTCATGTGTTTCTTATGATAAAATTTATGTCAGTATTTTCATCTTAAATGTCACTCATATAACTATGACTTTGGATGGTATCCATAGACTTTCATGAGCAACGATGGAATTAATGTATTTCCCTCCCCTCCTTCCTTCTTCTCTACCAACCAATTGATTATCTTCCTTAGTATTTTCTTTTGTACTACTAGATATACTTTTGCTTCTGTCAGGCTCTAAAAGTTCAAAATACATTTAGATTAGGGTAAGTTTTTCCCAGGAGGGTTCCTTTTAGACTTTATTCTGCCCTTCCTCATCACTCTATCTGACTCTACACCCCTTCACCTCCCCACTAGTCAAGTCCTCAGTCATCTTAGCCAAAGAAAACCAAGGCTTAGTTGATTGGTGAGCAGCTTGATGCTTCCACAAGGGACAGAAATAAATTTAGGTTCTGTCACAGGCTAAGACTATCGGGGTAGCTCAGAACATCCTGCCAGAGGTCCCTAAAAATAGCATCACTAGGCTTACACAGCTGGAGTTCTGGGCACAGCTCCTGCCCTGTCCCTTCTCCTGAGGTGCCTAGACCAAGCTTTAGAGCCCCTCCAGATGGTGAAAACCTCTTTATGCCTATCTCTCCGTGATTATAAGACAACTGCATTCCTGAGCACTTCATCCTTCCCACTTAAGTTTCTCACCTCGAAAAGGCCAAATATTTTCAAATTGAACAGTTTTCAGAAGAAATCTTAGCAAAGGTCTTAAAGGCCCTCCCATGCCCTGCCTGGACTAGCTTTCATTTACGTTTAATCATAACCACAGCCTTGCCATCCATTCCCCTTACCCCCATTCCCATGCCTTTTCTCCACTGGGCTCTTCCCAAGCTCTAGACTTCCATCCAAAAGGAATAGTCTTGCCAGATGGCCACCAAGTTGAGAGAGAGCCAACTCTGGTGATACTGATGTCTGCAAAATTCTTTTATCTTCTGGCAGTTGAAAACCCTTTGTCCTGCCAAGGAATAGTCTTGGTGCATAATTCAGTTTCTGTCCTTACTCTTGTTTCTTTTCAGCCCCATTTCTCAAACCTCATCTATTCTGAGTCTCCTTTAACTAATCATTATCCCCTTCCTCCCATCATATGTTGTCACATCAGAAGATGTCACTTGTTTAGAAGCTGTAGGACAGAAAGCAGAAGCGATTTCTAGGCTTGAGGAAATGAATCTATACTTTCAGGTATCATGAGAAATGTAGGAAATACTTTTGAAGAAGCTTTCTTGGTTCCCCTTGAATCAAACTTCATTGCAGTATTCAGAGCAAGTAATGAAACCACTTCTCCATTGGCAGGACAGGAAGGGGAGATAGTTCAGCATAAACTCTAGACCAGAGTCTTTTCAGTTCACAGGTCTTTTGTATAGTCAAACTCAGGCCTTTCTCTTTCCTCTCAACCATCAAGAATGCATATATCATCATTTAGAATTTATTTAGCCCAGCAGGGTAATGGCAGAGGAACCAGCATGGAGGAGGGTGCTTCCCCAAGATACCTCAGTCACACCCAATCATCACTTTCCAGTTCAGAAAAGTCAAGACATTAGATTAGATTCTAAAATCCCTAGTTGCTCTGATATGCTAAGGATCTAGGGCATTGGCTTACCGGATGGATGTACAGTAAGACCTCCTGGGGTTGCCTCTATGAGCACACAGTGTGGTAAGTGGCTTAACTAGGTGGAGTCTTGCTATTAGGAGGATCCTGGGCTGGCTCCCAGGAGGCCCCTCCACCCTTATCACCTCCAGGGAAGATCACTGTAGCATATGTGACAGGCTTAGAAGAGATCAGGACCTTAGGAGGCAGAGAGGTCAATGAGGATGGGACTGGGGGTGGAGTTTTCCCTGATGGGGGCTCAAGAGGTAGGCTGGTGTAGGTGGTATTGTCAAAGGAAGGTGGTGAGTCGAGCCTAACATATGGTACATCTGACGGCCCATCTACAGCCAGTCCAGAGTCACTGATGTGGTGGACCACTGAGGAGGGCACCTGTAACAAAAGCCAGCAAATCAGGCAGAGAGAACACCTTCCTTGGCCCCAGCTCCCTTCGTTGGGAAGCTCAGGACCACACTGGCTCTGCCTTTCAAATCCTGAGATTGTCAGTGGGCAAGAGGACTTCTTGAAGATTTTCAAGCCCCAAATTTTTCCCCAAACCTAGGAAGGTAGGATACCAAGGTGGGAAGGTGGGAGACCATTGGTGCCAAGATAGTTTGGACCCCAACTGAGTCCCGGTTCTTTCTCTACCCCATCGACCTGGGACCACTCAGTGAGAATGGTAGATGGAGGGAATTTGCCTGGGAGCCTGCAGAGAGGCCTCTTACCATGCCTGAAATTCCACTGCTCTGGGATCGGCCACAGATAGCAAGCCTGTTCCCTGGAAAGACAGAGGACAGCAGCACAGTCTGCTTCCTGTGCTGGCTCAAAGCCCACCTCCTCACTCCCTTCAGAAACCTCTTTCTGAGTCCAGACTCACCTTCCCCATTCCCACCACCAAACCTTTTCCACATCTCTCTTCCCAGCCCAACCTGTCCTGACTCTCCCCACGCACTTACTACTTCCACAACTCCCTTCCAAATCTGCCTTGACACTCACCCTAGCTCCCAAAGCACTTTCTCCTTTTCCTCCAGCCCCCTATCTCCAACCCCATCACCCCACCCTTTCCAGCTCCTGTGTTTCCCCAGGCCTGCTCCCACTGAATCTCCTTCCTCCCCTCCTTCCTTCAGTCATGGGAATTCTAGGGTCTCAGGGCCCTGGCTAAATTCCAGACAAGCCCCTCTGTAGGGATGCAGACCTAGATACAGACCTAGACTTGACTGCAAGACTGGCTGACATAGGATCCATGGAGCCATGCTGGGATAGGGGGATGGACAGCCACCTACCTTTCCTTTTGGCCAGCACAGCAAACAGCACCACCACTGCCACCAGCAGGCCCAGCAGGAGCACAGCGCCCCAGATTAAGGGGATGCTGAGGAACACAAAGGAACAGTTGAGCTTAGTCCTGAACCCAGCTGAGAGCTGCTTGCCAGGAATCTTGGAGCAGTGGCACAGGATGCAGTTCTTGGTGAGCCACAGTTGGGAGGAGATTTTTAGAATGGAATGAGAAAGGCAGGCTCGGGAAGGGAAAAAAAGAAACATATTATCAGGGTATCCTGGATGAAGGCCCACTAGGATGAAAGGACTATTGCTGAACTGGGATAGAGAAGTCTGTCAGTCTGTCTGTCTGTCTGTCTACCTGCCTGATCAGAAGTTCCCCAAGGGAGGAAGGAATCATAGGTCTTCCCTTTGATTTTTTCCAGGGCTCTAAACAAGCCATATCTTCACCACTACCCTCTTCCCAGCCACCCAGACACAGTTTTTCTCAGTACCTTTTCTTATCCTGGGTGGATTCTAGAGGGCTGACACTGCTTACGGGGTCTGACGAAGGGTCTTCAGTCAGACTGCCAATCCCATAGCTCTCTTCCTCTTCTTCCTCTTTCTGGCCAGGAGCTGAGTCAGAAGGAAATGTTTACTGAGCATGTACCCATTGTGGGCAGGCTTCAAGGGCCTGTTGAGGTTTGATAAATGATGGAGTAGAGCTGAAGAAGAAGAGGTTTTTTTAGTAAAAAACAGAGAGGGAGGGCTTGGGATATTCCTTAGGGGCCTACGATTCTGGGGGCCAGGGAATGGAACTCTGCATGTTGCCTGATTATGAATATACCCACTTTCCCTTCTACTACAAGCTCCCACCCCCTTCCCCCTGCATTTCTCCTCCACTACCCACTCCTCTGTACCCCTGTGGTTTTATCAGGTGGCTCAGACTTTGAAGAAACACCCCCTGGGTCATCTATGCCCACATCCTTACTCTATTATGGAATAGGTTTTTCACTCTCATCCTCACTGGTGACCTTGCTCCTGGCTCTTATCAGTTGGTCTCCAAAGGGGCCTCAGCACAGCCTGCTAGACTTTTCCACATACCTGCCACCATTTGAC
This sequence comes from Pteropus alecto, assembly GCF_000325575.1. Lineage (NCBI taxonomy): Eukaryota > Metazoa > Chordata > Mammalia > Chiroptera > Pteropodidae > Pteropus > Pteropus alecto. Next base: position 42,587,755 of record NW_006494614.1, on the reverse strand, counting down.
CTGCTGCAGGCTGGCTGAGCCCCAACCTGAGCTCTGCCCTAAGGATCTAAGGGACTCCAGGGTCAGCCCTAATGCGGTACATGCCAACTGAGCCTTGCTGAGAGCTTTGTTCAGACCCTAAAACTGTTTTTTGACAAGTCTCCTGTCATCCCTACAATGTGTTCGGCTTATGGCTGTGAGACTCAAGGTTGACTTCCCTAGGCCTGAGGATCACTCTTGGAAAACTGGCCAATCATTCTAGACCCTCTGGGATGGGGGCCTTAACCTGTTCCTGAGAGATTCACCATTCTTACTCCTCATCCCATGCCAAACCAGGAATAAAAGGTGCTGTGGCCCCAATCTTGCTGTGAATGTTCTGCCTTCCTGGTGTCTTTTAAGCCACTGTGGACGAACCTCAGAAGCTAAAAGTTTGCCTGAGCTACCACCCACTTCCTCCCTGGACACCATGCTTTACCTGCCTGCCTGAACATCCATGTTCTACAGCTGTTGGAGTCCTCCACACCTGCACTATTGCAGGTACCTGTCTACCTGCCCCTTTTCCGGTGTAACTGGTCTTGTCACCATATGCTATTGAAGGAATTATAACCTTGAGTTCTTAGATCTTAGAGTGTCAGGGAAGAAGGAGGACAAAGATGACTAGGATTAACAGGAGTATATTTATAATATAAAATAGTAATCATGAACTCGAGATGAGAGGGAATCCCATGACAACTTAGTTCATCCTCTTAGTTAACAGATGAAAGAAAAATCAAGAGAAGGAAAAATGCCTTTCTCAATTTCACTATTTGGGGATTGGGCACAAATTACTTGGGAAAAGGAAGACCTAAATATGAAAAAATGTCAGCAGTTCAGCAGATAGCTTATTTTCCCTCTAGAACATTTTTTTACAACATCCTATTTTTCGGGAAAAAAAAAATTTTAATATTTCAAAATTTTCTTTTAGTTAATGTTTAGACATTAGAAAGTTGTAGGCTTTGTGAATGAAATCTGTAAAAATAAAATGCTTTCTATACTGAAATTAGGGTCGAAAAGATTAGCTTAATATTAATGACACTTCTCCCATTTTTAAAACTGAATGAGTTGAAGTAATTCAGCATTGCTTATGCCCTGCCTGTATGTGAGACACATACTAGATGCTCAGTGAAGACTTATAAAATATGAATAAGATATGAATTCAGTAATTTTTAGGCCATCAAACCCATTATTACAGGAATAAAAAAAACTAGAAGGTATAAAAAAGTAATTCAAGTTGATATGCCCAAATTAAAATTTTGTTTAAAATATTTCTAAGGAAAAAAAATTTAGAAATGCTGGATGAGAAGACCAAGCCCATGAGTGGGAGAGGAGTCTAGGCCTTCCTATGGGGAGACCCACTTATGCAGGAGGGGGAAGGGGGCCTCGTTTGGCTGTTTTATCTCAGACTTCTCACCCAGTTTGGTTTCCGTTCTCCGTAGAGCCATCAGAAGGCTATCGTCTCCCAAATCCTCTACCCCAGAGGTCCCACCTCCTCCCCGCAAGGACCCAAGAGAAGCATGTTGGGGTGGGGAGGGCAGGTCAGAGGGGCTGTGGCTGGCCTAGGATAACTCACCTGCAGGGAGGATGTCTAGAGTAATTCTATGCACCGTCTGGGGCCCGGTGGTTCCCTCCACCACACAGCCGTACTCCCCAGCATCCTCCTCCCGCAGGGCAATCATCTCCACCTGGAGCAGACCACTCCCCATGTCAGTGAGAAACAGGCGGCTGTGTCCTGGGGCTCTGCGATCCACAGCTGAGGACACCAAGGGCTGGCACCCCTCCGGCAAAAACCGGCACCACACCTTCCGAGCCTTGACGTCCTGGAGTCTGTAGAGACACTGCACCACAATGGAGCTCCCCACTGGTGCCTGCAGCACCTCAGGGATGCTGCCAGCTGAGCCCTGGCCTAGGGAAGGAAAGGATGTGGGAATGTTAGACAGAAGTTGGCACAAGGAGCACAGGCATCTAGAGGTCTATCTTCTGGGCCCTACACGTTCTTGTTGCCACAATAGTGTAATTATTTCTAGGCATGGAACAGAATATATGGAGCCCAGAGTTCAGCTCTATCTGAACCTTACCTGCTAGTCCCAGGAGCAGCAGCAGGAACAGGTTGGGTCCCATGGCTGGACAGGAAGATGTCAGCTCTGGGGCTTGCCTGGGCACTGACACAGCATTCCCTTGGGGACAGGAAACATCTGCCTCGGTCACGTGGGGCTCTCAGTGACTATGGGGTGGGAGGCAGACACTGGTGGGCCCCTCCGTGGGTGGGGATAAGGAGCTCTCCCAAACTCTGGTTAGCTCAGTGCTCAGGAACTGGCCCTGAGAGTAGGAATGGGCAAGGCAGGGTGAGAAGACCCAGGAAAAGGCAGTGCTGGGGCCCAGCTAAGGAATGAGGCTGGGAGGGGGATCACAGCAAATGGAGAGCAGCATTACAGAAGGAGGAAAGATGGTCTTCAGAGTCTTCCAAATATAGAATCTGAGGTTGCAGAGCTGTGAAGGAGGGAGGTAAAGTGTCCCACCCAGAGTCCAAGGCCATTCTGACTCTAAATTCTGTATGAGTGTCCCCACCTAAGCTTTCAGGAGACAGTCCTTCTCCTGCGGTACAACTTCTCAATAGGAATTCCCACCCTGATGGTGGACCTGGCCTATCTTCATTTATTCCACCGGATGCTCTCTGGATCCTTTCAATGTGGACCCATGTTCTTAAGTTCTGAGAATCACATTATTCCTTTGATAATTCCCCATTTTCTCTGTCCCCTCCTCTGTTTTACTGAAACTCCTTAATTAGTTGGATTTTGAATCTCAGGTATTCATCTCATTTTCGAGTTTTTTCTCCTATTTTCCATCTTTTTGTCCATTTTGTTCTGACTTTTAGAAGACATTCTCATCTTTTTTTTTCCCATCCCTTCTATTGTCTTTTATATCTTTATGCCTTGGTGTTTTTAATTTATAGGATTTCTTATTCTCTAAACATTTCTTATTTATAGCATATTATTTTTGTTTCAGGAATACACTATCCCCTCTGTTGGGAGATAATTCTTCAAGAAGATTTTCACATTTTTGTTTGATCTGAGCCTTCTGAGCAAAAGACACTGACCAAAGTTTGTTCCCAGGGTGACTGAATAGCAAACATGGCTGAGAAGCTAGAGACAGTCTAGAGACAAATCTCCAGAGAGATTTGCTTACATCCTTCCCTGCCCTCCCTGGACAAGGGTGGTTATTTTGTTTTGTTTTTTAATAGAAGAAGATGCTGGGGCTCCAAGGAGTTGGGGGAACTTGCTTAAAGTTTCTTAGTAGGAGGTAAAGCTGAAGTTTGAAACCAAAGTATCTGACCCCCTTCAGTCGAGTGTGTCCCTAGAGAGTCCGATGGCAATTCGAATCCCCAGGCAGATGTCTCCAACATGGCAGAGCAGGATAGAGAAAAGGTCGCACTCTCAAGACAAGAAAGCTCCAGCTGTGCTGCAGTGCCAGACAGGCCTGCCCAGCCTGGGAGGGGGCCTCCCTGCCATCTCATCAGCACTGGTGCCCCGGAGGGGGCAGCAGGAGTGGGCCCAGGTTGGGCTCTGCTCAGTCTTGACCACTGCTTAGGATGAGAGAGGAGGAAGTTTCAAGTGCTGCTGAATCAGAAGGCCAGAAAAACACAGTTGGGACCGGTGGAGCAGCCTTGGGGAGCGTGGGCAAGGCAGGGCTGGGGCAGGGTTGGGCTGAGGAAATGAGGCTGGAACACAAGGCTGCATCAGGTATTCAAACCCCCAGGTGCCCATGCCCATGTCCAGGTTAGGGTCAAAGCAGCCACATGTGGCCACTGTGTGAGTGACTCCCGCCCAAGGATATAGCCGACTCATTTCTTCCTCTTCCCAACAGCCCACCCAGGGAAAGTCTGTGTCCAGTTTCCCCTCACTCTTGGAATGGGTGGTGTGTGTACTGAAGAGAGAGACGAAATTCCCTGAGCTGCGCGAGCTGTTTCCTCACAGCAAATACTCTTCCCCATGATATCCTCGTGGTTCGCTTCGTCGCCCCCTCCGAGTGTTTCTCAAGTGCTACCTCCTGACTACCCTTTAGAATTGCATCATCCCCATCCCTCTGCACTCCCAATACTCCTGACCATCTGCCTCACTCATTAATTCTGTCTCCTCTCTCCTCCCACTAGAACGTGGCTCAGCATGGGCCGAAAGCTTTGCCTGTTTTGTTCACGATTGTGTCTCCAATGCTTAGAATAGTACTGGCACAGAAAATATCCGTCGAATAAACAAATGAAGAAGTGAGTAAGATTGAGGCTAGAGGGAGTTAGAAGGACATGTTGAACACCAAGTGAAATTTGGATTTCCAGGCTCTACTGGGGACTTTGGGTAAGTCCTTTCTCTTGTGAGCCTCACTTTCCCTTCTGTACAACGAGGGGCTTGGATCAGTAGCTCCCAGCTCTGGTGTGCTGCCCTCTGTACCTCAAGTCCTTGTTGTTTCTCTGGAAGAGAAGTGACGTGACAGAAGCAAAAATCTAGGGAGATGAATGGATGAGTCGGCTGGGACCTGGATGGACTTGGGATGAGGGGGTGGGGAAAAGAGGAAGTAGAGAGGCCAGCAATAATCCTAGGGAATTTACAGACAGGAGGCAAGAGGGGAGAGGAGAGGAAGACTAGATGCTAGAGAAATTCCAGATGAGGAAGCAGGACTTGGTAATTAGAGCTAGGAAAGAGAGAGAGAAGAATAAAAATGTTGACCAGTTTGGAGCCTATGAGAATGGAGGGACATGGTAGACTAAGACCCTAGGCCCCAAGGAGCCAGATCTTTTTCCTCATCCAAATTCATTCTCCCAGCTATGCAGCAAAAGAGAAGACCCTCGTGACGCCCAAAATGATCCATTTAAACCCGAAGTCTTGCATTTATTTGTTAGAATGTTTGAAGTCCAATGTCTAAAAGTTGTTGAATGTCCTTCCCACCTCCAGGCATATACAGGTACACACACGCATGCGCACGCACACACACACACACACACACACACACACACACACACACACACACACCCTTGCTTCCAGGGGCCAAGAGAAGCAGAGTACAGACAGAGTGGCCTTTTTCCAAAGCAGAATCAGGAGTCTCGGTGTCCAAGGGGCGAGTGTGCAGGCTGGGGTGGTCTCTGCAGACCTCCAGGCCCTCTCCTCCCACGTAGAGTCCTCTCCTCTCAGGTGTCTCTGAGCCCTACAACAGACGCAGTATTCACAAGGCCCCTCTCAGCCCCACCCCACCCTCTCTGCCCCATCTACTCCCAGCCATTCCTGTGCTCTCCAAGCTCACCTGTCAGAGTTTGGAGCTGGTAACCTGGGTCATAGTCACAGTCCTCCTGTCTGGCCAGGGTTGTCCCCTGTTTCTGCCCATGCCAGGCCACAGCCCAGAGGGCGCTGGCTGCTAGAAGCTTGCTGAGAAAGATGCAGGCCAGGAGGAAAAGGATGGAAGTGGGTGGAAAGGGGACCTCCTCTTCCGAGAAGCTCCTTAGAAAAACAAGGAGAGCATGTAGGAGGCCTCGAGGTGGCCTACAGACTGGAATCTTCCCTCAGAGAAGGAATGGGGAGGTACCAGGAGCTTCCAGGGACTCACGATACCCACCACCCAGCATCATCCCTAGGATGGAGCTTTGTGGGGATTGGGAAGCCTGTGTCAGGAGACCTGAGTTCTAGGCATGGATCTGCCTGCTGAGTGCATTTAAACACATCACCTTCCCTCCCTGAGTAGTTCCTGCCTTACATGATGATGTGGTATGGGGTGCATATGTGTGCGGGAGAGGGACACATGTGTGCTCTGTGGTCATATTAACAACATTTAACACCAGTACACAGGTATGAACTAATCATAACTGATTCTGGTCCCATCAAAGGGGCAGAGATCTGGGGATCTGAGTTTTGCACTAAAGTACTAAAGCTTTCATTGTTGCTGAATAGTAGGGATGTCTGAGGGCCCCCGGGGAAGGTACAGGAGGCTGAACATCAGGAGTCTTGGAGCCACAGCTATTTACAAACTATTATGAAAATATTTCAATATATTAGCAACTGGCACAGTCATACCAACACACAATGACCGGTTGGAAAGGTGTTTAGACAAGGTCATATCCAGGCCTTTCCATGCTCTGACTGGAATTTGTAGTTCTGGGACCCCCAGCCTCCACCCCATGCCCAGGCACCGTAAGGTAGAAGTCTGCCAGGGGTCTTAGAAAAGACCTATCACTGTACCTGGAGATGCTGTGCTCCACCTGGGCATCCCCGAAGCTCTGGGACTCCTCGGGGATCCAGAGATCATCAAGGTCCTGGCGATCAAGAGGGTCTGTGAGAGACAGAGCCTGTGAGCTTCTAGCCCTCTCCCCCTTCAGGCAGCCTGCTGAGGTGGGGTGAGGCCCTCTGGGCTCCAGCCCTGTGTGGGTCAAGTTGTTAACCTCTCTGAGCCTTAGCTTCTTCACCTGTAAAATGGGGCAGTTAGGAACATCTCCTTAATAACAGTGTTCAGGATTCAACAGGAGCATCCTGTATAGCGCCTAACACCTCCTTAGGAGCTCGGTAACTGCAGCTCCCATCCTCCCATCTTACAGGATCTTTGGGAAGATCAAATAGAATAATAGATGTATTTGAAAGTCCTCTGCGAACTGCCAAGCTGTTTATACAAGCTATGGATTATTATTATTATTATTATTATTATTATTTTATTAAATTATTATTATTTTCCTGCCACCCTCTTGGGAGTCAGCTGAGACTTAGACCCAGATAGCAATGAAAATTTCTGTCTTCTCACCCCCTACTTAGAAAAGTGGTGGAAGTGGGGTTTCGGGTCTATGGCAGGCAGTCTCCCCTTAAGTTTCCTACCTTAGACAAATACTATACTGAACCCTCATTTCCATGATAACTGGTCACATTGAGGAGAGGAGCCTGGAAAGGGAGGAGTCAAAAAAGGGATAGTAACCCCAGATTTCTTCTCCTTTGGGTTACAATCACATTCTAGAGACACAGGCAGAGGCTTTCCTGGAGGCTATGCTCTGTGCAAAGCTAAGGGGCGGGGAGGAGTCCCTACTACCCGGTCTAACCTAGTCAAGCCTGGAATGAGGATGCCAAGCTTTTTTGGCTGGGGCATGGCTGTCACTTACCCCCAAGCACATTTAACTCTGTCATCTCATGTGTGCCTCACAGGAACCCTGCAAGGTCAGCAGGACTGACACCATCACCTCCAGTTAAAGATGAGGAAGTAGAGCCCCAGAGAGACCAACACGTTGCCCAAGGTGGTCACAAGCAGTGCTCCTTCTTAGGGTTGTTTTTCTGTAGCTGGTTGGTGCTTGATTTATGTCAGTAGGTCCATTGGGTGGTTGGGTGAGGGAATAAATGGGTCTCCTCCTACTACTTAAGGACCACCTGCAGTGTTCACAACCTAACCAATGTCAAATGGATAAAGCTGTTTGGGGAAGCAGGACCACAGCTAGCTCATAAAGTACCTTGTACAAATTAGAGAATGGTCCCCTTCCTGCAAGTGACACAGCCCTGCCCCAGGGAGCACAGCCTGGACAGAAGAGTCAGGGCTGGGTTGTGGCAGTGAGCAACCTGCATAAACATCCACAGTGGCCCACTGGAGAATGGGGGGCGGGACAAGAATCACACTGCAGATTTTCCCAGGGTCCCCAAAAGGAGCAACCTGCATAAACATCCACAGTGGCCCACTGGGGAAGTAGGGAGGAGGGTAGGACAAGAATCACACTCCGGATTTTCCCAGGGTCCCAGAGGGTGGGATGTGCACAGACACCAAAGACATGAGTCCCAGCCCAAGGGCGGGCCAGGTGCAGTCAGCCACCCACTCACCTTCCAGCACCTCCACTAGGACTTTCCTGAGGGTGTCAGCCTCGCTACCACGGAGGCTCTGACACTGGTAGAGGCCAGCATCATGGACTTGAAGATTCCGCAGTGTAATGGTAAGTGTGCCACCCAGGGCATCGTCTGTGATGGCAGTGCTCCCATTCTGCCTCTTCAGGAAGGACAGCAGCCATGATCTGTGGGTGCTGACCACCCGCTGGCACAGGCCCTCTTCACCCAGCTGGCGGCACCAGGCTTTACGCCTCCCCCAGTGCTTCAAGGAGTCATAGGGGCAGGAGACCCGGAGGGACTGGCCCGCCAGGCCCTGGAACACTGTGGTGTTGTGAGCTCGGGACAGCTCTGGGGAAGAGACATTTGTTCACACCTTCATTCATATATAAAATATTCACCTAACACTTACTCTGTACAGGCTTGACTAGGTTAGACAGGGCAATGGGGCTCCTTTCTACCCTTGAGCTTTGCACAGAGGGTGCCCTCCAGGAAAGCCTCTGCCTGAACAAAAGAGGCAGAAATCCTGCTCTCAAGGAGCTCAAGTTCTTTAGAAGTTGGAAGAAGGTGGCACAGCCCAGGCATGTGTTTATGGGAAAGTGGGAACCAGGAAACCTGGGTCCTGGGTCTGACTTTATCATCCTTGGACTTGCTGGACATCGTTGAAGGACTCACTGACTCCCTCTGGGCCTGTTTCCAAATACAGTTGGTTTTGAAGTTCTCTCCAGTTCTATTCCACACACCTTCTCCCTATCACATGGCACCAAGACCTCTCCTCTTGCTTCTCCATCTTAAGAGAGAAGGGCCGGTGGCTTTCTCAGGCCTGGGGCTGGTTCCACAGGGGGCTGGACACCCCTTCCCTGTCCTAGCCATGTTTGCTTTCTCTACCACTGCCCACGCTGGTATCAGCTCTGAATTATCCTCTTTCTGGCCTTTAGCTTTCAGCTTCCCTATTTCTGTCTCTTTGTTCCCCTTTCAGGAGAGATTTGTCCCAGAGTTATTTTGGGGGAGACATGAGGCTGCTATTTTGGAGGCCCTCCTTGGGGTGGGGAAGATGGGCTTACAGCACCCATCTACTGCAGAGAAGGGGGTGCAGGAGAATCACCCAGAACCCTCTGCCTCAACTTCTCCTCTCTTGGTCCTCCTCCCTTTATCCCATCTTCAACCATATGGTGACGAAAACTTGAAAGATAGGGTTGGGGAAATGATTGCCTGCCTTTTGGAACCAAAGAGATCTGATGAACAGTACCTCCTCCACTTGTCACCCCCTCCATCCCTCTGCCTCCATGCAGGCCACCCCCTCCCACCTCTCCCCGACTCCATCCCAGCTAAGAAACTGCAAGCTCCATTAAGGTGGTTTCCTCTCACCCAAGTTTGTCTATTGCTCTGGGGGAGCAAGAATCACCCTCCCCACAATGAGAAAAGGCAAGAGGCAGGAAAGAAGGCATCAGTGGTGGAAGGAAGGGGTCCTACCTGTGACAGAGAGCAGGATAAGCAGCTGAGGAAGCTCCATGTCACCCTTCCCTGTGGAAGGCAGATGCAGGGTGCGTTGTCCAATATCTCTTGTCTTTCCCTTGAACTACAGAAAGGAGAATGTCAGGCGCTGCCCACAGGAACTGGCTCCTGGGGATTGAGCAATAATCAGGACTGGGGTCTGGCTTTATGATTCAGAGAGGGGTTGTGGGGTGGGGGAGGAGAGGAGAGGAGGAGCCAGCCACTGCTGCCTGGCATCAGGAAGCTGAGGATCTCAGACCTCCGAGAGGCCAGCCCACTGTCCATGCCAGCCAGCATGGCCCCACTTGGCTGGGGCTGGTTGGGGTTCGGGGATGTAGAGCCTAGCCCAAGGATCACTGTCCTCATAGCTATGTTCAGACCCTCCTCCAGCTACAGCGCCTGCCATTCTCTGGTTCCAGCCTTGCAAGGAATAGAGAACAGCTGCTCCCCTTGGAAGACAGGACTATCACCCAGCACCTTCTGGTCCTTTCCTCTGGGCCAGCATTCCTGTGGAGTGGCAACAGTAAATAACACAGCTCTGGAGCCAGGCTTCGTGGCTTCAAGTTTCTCCTTCTTCATCCCCTGTGTATGTAGCCGCACATTTATAACTTCTCTGTGTCTCAGTGCCTTTATTTGGAAAATGGGAATAATAATACTGTATAGGGTTATTGGGAGGATAACATGGGTTTCTATAGGCAAAGTGCTTTAGAATAGGGCCTGACACACATAAGCACTCAACAAAATTAACTAGTACTATTATCCTGCTTAGCAGGGGAAAGGGAAAATGGGCTGTCAGTGAGATGGAGACTATTTTCTCTGCCACCCAGAATCTCCTGCCCAAGGTTAGCTCTCTTTGCACAGCTGAACACCTCCTGTGTGCACATGCTCACATGGCCATTATTTTGTGCACGCACACCTTGAACTCCCCACCATCCTATGGGACAAGACAGAATGCGATATTTCCTGAAGTTCTGGGGACAGGGGTGTGCTTTTTCTACAGGTGCAGGTCCTACGAAGGGTGATCCAGGCACAGGGAGGCCTGCGTATGCAAAGGCACAAAGGAGTAAAATGGCCAGGTGAATCGGGATGGGGTGTGAGAGGCGAAAAACTTCCTAGGGGCAGGACATCGAGCTGTGCTAGTGGAAGTAGCAGGAGAGGCTGGAGTTGCTCACTGGGGCTAATAGATTATCAGAGCCTACTTTGATTTCCCGCAACCAGTCGTTGATTTGTTTTCTCATTCATTTACCCAAATTTATTATGCACCTATCATATGGACAAGGTCTGTACATGGAAATGGGGAGTTAATGGTGACTATAAGACAGTCCTTCACTTAGAGAGCCAACTGCTCAGACTTGATGTAAGGGCCTAAGGAATGAGAGGTCTGGGGCTCCCTAACAATCACTGTAGAAGACCCTGTTATGATCTTTAAAATAAGAATTATTGGCATATAATTTAATATACCCCATTAGAGTATCCAGTTCTATGAATTTTGACAAATTCATACATCTATGTAACAACCACCACAATCAAAATACAGAACATTTCTATCAGCCAAAAATAGTTCCCTTGTGCTCCGTTTAGCCAATCCCTTCCTCTCCAGTCCAAACTCTGGCAACTACTTATCTGACTTCTGTTCCTAGAGCATCCTGCACTTTCCAGAATGTCATATACATGGAATGTTATAGAATGTAGTCTTTTGGGTCTGGCTTTTTTTTTTTTTTTTTAACTTACCATAATGCATTCAACATGCATGAAGTTGCACTTATCAGTAGTTCATTTTTTCTAATTGCTAAGTATTTTACTGTGTGAATAAACCACAGGTAGTTTATCCATTCACCAGCTGATGAACATTTGAGTTATTTGGGGGCAATTATGAATAAAACCACAATAAGCATTCATGAACATATATCTTGTGTGGATACGTTTTCATTTCCCTCAGATAAAATCTTAGCAGTGGGAATGTTATGTGGTAAGTGTTTGTAGAAGCTGTCGCACTGTTTTTGCGAAGTGGTTGTACCATTTTTACATCCTTGACAAGTTTGATATTGTTGTGTTTCTTTTTAAGCCATTTAAGTCAGTTTATGGTGATATCTCATTATGGTTTCAATTAGTATTTCCTAATAACTAATAAAGTTGAATACCTTTCATTGTTCATTTGCCATTTGTTTATCTTCTTTGCCAAAGTATTAGTCCATTAGTTCAAATCTTTTGTCCATTTTTATTGTTTATTATTATAATTACTATTGAGTTGTGAGAATTCTTTATATATTCTAGATACAAATATTTTATCAGATACTTGATTTGCAACTATTTTTTCAAGTCTGTAGCTTGTTTTATCATTTCTTTATCAGTGTCTTCCAAAGGGTAGAAGATTTTAATGCTGATAAAGTCCAATGTATTGATTTTTATTTATAATTTATGGGGTTTTTTGTGTTCTATTAAGAAAAATTTGCCTACCTCAGAGTCACAAAGATTTTCTCCTGTTTTCTGTTAGAAGATTTATAGTTTTAGGTTTTACATTTTGGCCCATGATCCATTTCAAGTTAGTTTTTGCATGTGATGCAAAATATGATTTGTGTGGGGGCTTTTTGTTTTTTGTTTGTTTGTTTGTTTTTGCCTATGGCTATCCAATTGAACCAGCATCATTTGTTGAGAAAACTATCCTTTTTCCATTGAATTTTCTTAATGTCTTTTTGCAAATCAATTGATGTGTAGGTTTATTTCTTGACTGTTCATTCTGTTCCCTTGAGCTTTGTGTCTATCTTTTCACTAATATCACACCATCTTGACTACTCACTGTAGATTTACGACAAGTGTTTAAATCAGGCAGTGTGAGTAATCCAACCACATTGTTTTTTTCAAAATGGTTTTGGTTGTCCTAGTTACTTTGCTTTTCCATGTAAATTTTAGAATCAGTTTGTCAATTTCTCCTCCCTAACCCCAACAAAATGAAAACCTGTGGGGCTTTTGCTTGGGATTATATTGAATCTATAGCTCAGTTTGGGGACAACTAGATATCTTAATACTATTAAGTCTTCCAATCCATAGACCCAGGTCAGCTCTCCATTTATTTATTTCTTCTGCAGTTTCTCTCACCAACGTTTTATAATTATCAGCATACAAATCTTGCACCTATGTTGTTAAATTTCTACCTAAGTATTTCACGATCTCAGTGCTACTTTAAATGTTTCCAGCTTTCTATATCTTAGGCAGAAGCAGAACTCAGAAGTCCCATGAATATTTATTTTACTTTCTGGCCCATTCATGCTCCATTCTGACTCTTTCTACTCTACCAGAGGAAAGGGTCTCCTTTCTTCCTTTTAGCCTCCTTTCAAAGGGCAGGCACCAAGAAATCTTTTCTAATTCTTCACGGCACATGCATATCAAATGTTCTCATATTTTAGCTTGGATTAACTTGCGGTTCAATTCCCTGACCCTCATATCTGAGCATAGAAACATTTCTGTCCACCCGAAACCCAAGCACAATGTCCTTCCTTACTCTTTGCCAAATCTGAGTTCCAAGATACCTACCACCTCACATTTGGGCACAGAGATCTTTTTTCCTCTTTCATTACATCCGAATGCTATCATTCACTAATGCATGGATTCAGCTGCTATGCATGTGCCAGTCACTGTGCTAGAGAACTTAGGTCTCTTGGAGGCCTGATGTTCCTGGATATGATGGTGATCGTGCTGAGAACCAGGAGTGTGACTGGACACATGAAATACTCTTGATGTCTGACTTGGGCTGAAACTTCACAGTTGCTAGGCAATCCTTTTCAGGATGCCTAGAGATTGCCTAGTAAACTCCATATAGCAGCTGGTCCAAATCGTCACTCTCGAACACAAACTTCTATCTACCTCCCTCCTCTTCCCTAGGAATAAATCAAGTTTGTCATGTGTGAGTATCCTCACCCTTTTTCAGATCCTCCATTATCCACTCATTCCCAGTCTAGCCAACCTGAGAGGCTAGAGAAGCACGTCTGGTAAGGACCATAGCCAGCACCCAGGCCTACACTGAGCTGGGGGTGGGAGGGGAGAACATGTAGCTTGGAAACAGGCTTCTCAAAGCTGAAAAAAACTGAAACTATCAGGGAACATCATCAGCCCAACCTGAGAAAGCCTGCCCAGCTTTGCCTGAGAAGTGGGCTGGAGAGAGTAACTGGTGGTGTCCACCATCCCTTGGCCGCCTCAAACACCATAGCCCACAAATGTCATTTTCTGATGAGCAGCCACCTAAGACTTCCTTACCAAGTTCTCTCTTTGGTCTTGTCCTGCTTTTACTTGATCTCACCTTCCTCAATCCAAACCCCTGCCTTTAAGCCCCAACTTCTCTCTCACCTCTGATCCCTTGCAGACCTGACCTTCTCCCACATTCCTCTTTTGTATTTGTCCTGTCACTCTCTGGCACTTCCAGCTGAGGCAACTCCCTCACCTTACCATCTCATACTATCTGAGTTGAGGATCTCTGGCCCTGTCCAAGTCCAGTGATTCCTCTCTTCAGAGCAAGACTTATCCCAAGGAGTTTGTGTGAGGGCATACCCACACACACATACACATGCACATATGCATGTTCTGGGATTAGATTAGGTCAAAGGCAGGCAGACAGCAGGCCATTCTGGCAGCAGCTGGTGGGCCCAGTGAAGTGATGCAGGATGACAGGTCCGAAGGGAAGATCTGGTCAAGAACGCAGGAGCTGAGAGGCAGGGACCCAGGCACTGAACCTGGTACAAGGCGTCATCGGCATTACAGGGCTGAGACACAAGTATAGAGACTCTCATCTGCCACCTGATTGGATCAGGACTGGTCCAGATTCTGGCCGGGTTTGGGGAGAATGTAAAACCTGCACATGGGGTCAAAGCATGGGGACTGGAAGGCTGGGTGGGACAGAAACTGGAACTACAGAGTAGGGGTTAAGTACACAGGCTTTGCGTTCTTACAAATCTCTGCTTAAGCCCAGCTCTGCTATTTACTAGCTTTGTGGCCTTGGACAGGTTTCTTAACTCTCTAGGCTGACTTCACTCTCTAGGTATGCAAAGTTACGGCACATAGTTAAGTGCTCGAAAAAAATAGCTAGCATTATTGTTTTCTCTCTTTAATATATTTCTCTCAAAAATCTCCCTTTCTTCCTCCTACCTATCTCCATCCCAGAATTTCATTTCCTTTTCCAAGATATGACTTCACTCTCACTCTCGCTCTCACTCTAGCTCTTCCACTCTCCCTGCCTTCCGCCCTCCTCACTCTCTCTCTCCCCTGGACAATCCCCAGGAACTTGCTTTCTCACCTACAACCTCTCTCATCCATTGTCTTCAAGTTCTATTACCCATCCACACCCAGCACCTTTCCGTCCACATTCACATGGGCACATTCTCACCTGCTTTGAAAAGCTCCTCACTTGTCTCTGCTTCTCCTTCAGCTGCTGCTCTTTCATTATCATGTATTTTTTTTCTACTTTTAGGGACAGCTTTGCTATTCATGCTCTTCCACTGCTCCTTTGAGTCTGGTCCCCAGAAGTCACCAACAGCCTCCTCCCAGCCCTCCCCTTTACTGCCTTTGACATCCTTGACCACTGTCTTGATCATCCTCCACTCCTGTACCCACCTCACCAACCCTTGCTCTCCCTTCTCAGTCCTGCTCTGTCCCTAAGAGAATGACCCCTTTGGACTCCATCGCCCAGGCTTCCAGCCCACTGGCTTACTGCTCCATCTAACCAAAGGGAAATGTTGGCTAGAGTTTAGACACTGGCCACTTTCCTCTGTAGCCACAGCTCCTGTCAGTGGCCCCTCTTCCATGGCTGCATTAACACAGATCTCTCTCCCCACCCTTTCAAGTCTAGGGGGTGTTAACAGCTTCCCATCTTTGGATGCGTCATCATCCCTTGCTTGTTCCCTTATCCTTGCTCACAGCTCTGTAAAGAGCTCTGTTAAAATGATCGGCAATTGAACTTTATTGTGTGTGCATCTGTTCCTGGAAGTAACTTGGCCTACCATTACCCCTCCTCCTCAACATTACTTTCATTCTTACAGAAGGGAATGGGAGAGCTGGAAGCACTCTTCCCAGAGCTACATTGATTTATTCCACACATATTTTCCAAACACTCACCATGTGCCAGTCAGCATGCCAGGTGGTGGGAAGATGCAGTAAACAGAAGAGGCGCTGCCTCTTCGTTGTGAACGTAGAAGTGATGTTACTGTAAATCTATAGCAGCTGGACTCTAGAAGGTCAATATCCTGGGCTTGGGGAGTCAAGGGGCTCTATAAATGAGTAATCAGAAAGAGTTTTGGACATATCTGGCCATTTCGGCTAAAAAGGTACATTTGAGCATCTAATCCAAAAGTGAGCTGAGAAGTCAAGATGCCTATCAGGGTGGAAATGGGGGACCAGGCTTTGACCACAGAGATCCACAAACCGAAGATGGGTCTTTCCACGGCTGGGAGCATAATGCCCTAAAAATAAAAGAGGGTTATTAGAGGATTGCAGCCTTTCCGAAGAGAAAAAACGAGTTTCTCCAAAGGACCTGATTCCCGCCCCAGCGCTGAGTGGACCCCACATGGTGGCGCTATTCCCCCGTAATACCCTGGCCTAGGTGAAGTCACAAGTCCTTTCTCCTGCACTCAGAGCTCGTTGGACAATGGGAGATCAACAAGGAAATAAATCCTGAGACCAGTGTGCATCTAGATCAGCCCTTTCTAACATCTGAAATGTTAACATAACCGTGAAAACTTTTTTAAATTACTCTAAATTTTTGAGACGTCAGCGGAAGCTCTGGAGTTAGCATTTGTGTCTAGATTAGAGAAGAAAGAAAAAAAAATAGCCCTAAAGACAAATTAGTGGCCACAAAATTTGATCAATTTTCCAAAAAATTTTAAACAAAGATTTAAAAATTACAATTTAGAAAAAATAGGTAATGTTTACAGACCTAGTGTTGAAATTATAAGACTCAAGCTATAATAGTGCTTATTAAGTAGATAACATACATCAATATTATCAATAGTGACTTGACAAATACTTCTTGTGCAGTTGAAACATCATACCTTCAAGCCACAGGCAATTTCCCTCAGGACCACCTGGCACACTTAGGAGGGGCACAACATTAAAGGGAAATTATATCTATTAAAAGAATAACTATATAAAATGTGCTCTGCATTTAAAAAAATCTTTTAAAACCTATATCCAATTAATTTTTACATGAAAATATATATAAAAATTGACTCTAAAAATGTAAAAGTTGTCCATAATTCCACCATTTAAAACACGCTAGCATGTATTGAGTGCTTACTATGTGTTAGGCCTTGTTCTAAACACTTTAAATGTGTTATATCATTGCCTGTGAGGTAGGTAATATTATTGTTCCAAGTAACAAAGACCCAGAGAAATAAAATAACTCATCCAGGATCACACGGCTAGTACAAGGTGGAAGTTAGATTTAGATTCAAGTAATCTGGCTCCAGGCCAGTCCTCTTCATAATTTTGTTGAGTGGTATTTTTCTTCACTCCAATAATCCCATTCCCCAAAAATAATCACTAGTAACATTTTGGTGTGTGTTCATCCCGTCATTTTTCTATGGTAACAACAGAGACAAACAAAAACACACTCATGCCAGATATTATGTTGTGGCTTGTATTTTTTATTTAATATATACAGAACATCTTTCTATATGAACAGATATAGTTTCACTTCATTCTTTGTAATGTCTAGATAGTATTCCTTGATGTGGCTATAGCATAATTTATTTAATTGACCTTCTGTTAATGGACATTAAGTTTCTAAGAGTTGACTCTTTCAAATTGTGATAAGCATAAATTGCTTTTCCTTACATTAAATTTTTTGGAGTAAACTAGCGTGAATTATTTTCACATGACACTTATTAATGCCTCTTAAAATACAATGTTTTATGGAGTACTAGGAGTGAATCTAAATACTTTAGTGGCTGTAGTAAGCTTCAGCTTGTGGTCCCTTCATTTCAGATTCCAAGGCTACTGTCATATAGCAGAACGCAGCCTTTATCAATCTCCTGTCTCACAAACACAAATATCTCAACTCTTAAAAGACAAGACCTAAAATACAGGGATCAAAGAGATATGGAGGATCCATGTTTTCTTCTACCTCAAGCCTAACTCATTGATTTCTAAGTTTTTGGCAGAGGGGACATGACTTCTTCAATACAGACATTAACAGCCACCGTGGGTGGGCAAAGGATTGAATAGCCAGGAAAACTGGGTCAAGAAGAGATTTGATGGGGAGATATGAGAAGGTAGCTGCCAGGTATTGACAGCAAGATAAATTTAGACTTTGAAAATGTGCTCTTGTGTGTTTCTTTGAGGAACAGAGTAAAGCTTTAGATTATCTTGATGCCTTTTTGTTGGAGTCAGCCTGGATTTCCTTGAATGAAAGGCCTCAAAAGACAGAACCGCTCGGAAGTCCATTTTGTATATTGGTTACAGGTGTGATAGCTGCAGTAGATGGAAGAAGGGGCTTGTTTGGAAAAGTCCATTAAGGAATCCAGGGATAAAGAAGCTGAGGCAGGAGAAGAGGTAGTAGCAACTAGGAAAGAGAAGACAAGCCAAATTTCTGAACCCTAGGGAAGTTGCCCTAGGATTTAGAATTTACATTAAGAACTTTTATTTCACCATGTCCTGACTCTTAAGAGAGACTAAGGAGTTGTTCACCAGACTATTTCCTTCTGAGAACACAGGTAGACTATATCGTTCAGCCTCTCTTGCAGTTAGGGGTGGTCAAGTGACTGGGTTCTGGAAGAAACGACGTTTGTCCCTTCCGGGCCTGGCCCATAAAGCCTCCTGTGCTGTCTTCAGTGTTCTCTCTCTCTCTCTCTCTCTCTCTCTCTCTCTCTCTCCTCATGTGCTGCCCAGATGCAGAGGATCCAGTGAAGGGCTTTGAGGCACTAGAAGATAACAGAGCCACTAGCTGGAAAAAACCTGGGTCCCTGAATGACTGTGTGAAGCAGAGCTTTCTCACCAACCTGCACTGTAGCATGACAGGAGTGAGAAATAAACTTTTATTGTTTTCCTTTGTTGTTCTTGTTGCTAGCTTACCCTGGCTGATGCACTGTGGAATAGGGGTATTTCTCCTACTTCTTGGTGCTTCTTCTCTGTTTTCTTCTTTGAATCCTCATCTCTCTCTCATTGCTTAAACAAAAATATTTCCCAAGAGTCAGAGTTGTTCCGGGCACTTTCCTCTGGGTCAGCAAGTGACCCTATTCCCCACCTCATTTTTGAGCTCCAGACTCTCGTCTCCAATTGCTTAATTGTCCTGCAATTCTAAATGCTTCTAAACCTAAACTTATTATCTTTTTCCCCAAACTGGCTCTTTCTTCTAACTTGTCTTTCAATGTCACTGGCCACCGGGCTTCTCCTAGTCAGACTGGCCGTGCACCACTGTATGTTCCTCAATTCCTCCCTCCCCCTCACTTCCCACACCAGGCAGAGAACGGTCACTCCTCTTCTCTTTTTCTCACATCCATCCTCACTCCTCTGCTACCATCACAGCTTCAGCTCTTTCCTCAAGCTGGGTGGCAACCTCCAGCCCTCCTCAGTGGCCTCCCTGTTCTTCAAATGCCAGCACCCGGGGCTATATCCACATCAGCTCTTACCTGGCCTTTTGTAATAGCTATTTTCTTTTTAATTAAGAAATATTTTAAGCATACAGAAACGTATAGAGAATAATATAACTAACATTTGTACCAATCAATCAGCTTTGTCAAATCTTAATAACTGACTGTATTTAAAGATAGAAAAGAGATAAAGAGGAAAAAGTGATTCAGATCTAGAAAATGAAAAGCTTATGTTATCTCTTATATTGAAGTAGATGGAATTTTACAGTAAACTTATTAACACTAAAATTTAGATATAGAGCCATGTTTAAGTTTTTTTTCTGTTGTTCCCTCTATGTTGCATAAATCTCTAATATAACAGAAACGTAATAACCACATATACCTATTGGTTTTATATGCATTTTTATAAAGCAAATGCCCTTTGGGGTGCCTAAATTCATTCACAGAAGTAGATTTTTGTGTGTGTGTGATTATCATCACAGACTCCCAGAACAAGAAAATATAAGGTTATCTATCTATCTATCTATCTATGAACATACATATATTTTTAAATAAAACATTACAGACATATTTGAAACCCCCTCCTGGTATACTTGGTATAAATGTATCTAGTTGAGATTTGAATTTCTTTGATAGCTAGTGAAGTTGAACGCTATTTATGTGACTTTAGTTTTTTAATTTTCTCGTGAGTGATTTTTTTTAAACCTATAACTTGCCAATTAAAAATGATCTGTCTCTTTTATTGATTTATAAATTCTGGCTACTAACTCTTTATCAGTTATGTCCATTGCCAATGCATCCCCCTGTCTTTGGCCCATCTTCCACTTTATTCTGGTGTCTTCTTTTGTACTAAGGTTTTCCATTTTAATATAGTCAAATACGTCACATTTCCCCTTTATAGTTTGTGCTTTTGATGTCTTGCTGAAGGAATCCTCCTGTACCCTGAAGTTATAAAAACTATTTTTTTTTTGTCTAAACATTTTATTGTTTGGTAAATGACAATTAGGTTTATAACTCACCTGGAATTGACTTTTGGGTAAGACATCGGTAGGAATCTAATTTTCTTTTATCCCATGTGGAGAGATAGTTGTGCCAAAACCATTACATATTCTTTCTTTCTCCCTCCCCGGTTCGTAATGCCTGCTCAGACAAATATCAAGTTTCCCTGTATCTATAGGTCTGTTTCTCGAGTCATGATTCTTTTGACTTGGCCAATTTTCTATTCCAGGATTGCACTGTGATTATGATACCTTCACAGTAAGCCTTGATCTCTGGTCGGTAAGGCCAACTCCTTTCCCCATGGCCTTACTCTTCAATTTATCTTAGCTATTTGTTTTGGTCGTTTATTGTTGTGTAACAAACTATCTCAAAACTTAGTGGCTTAAAACAGCAACCAAAGACAAAATAGACAAGACGATGAATAAAATCTTCACATATTGTATCATGTGCACAAACTGGGTAGAGAGGGAGCAAAATGAAGGCTGGACCCACTTTGCGTTGGGTGTGCAGGTCTTTAGGGAGAAGGATGATGTCCTAGCTCTAACGGTGGGGAGCTCGTACATATGCGATGGGCCTAACACCTGCTGGTGTCCCAAAGGTCAGGGAGCAGGGCTCCCTCTCCATGCACAGCCATACGCAGCCCATGGTTGCCATGGCTGCTTCAGTGCTGAAATACAGGAAGGGTGTACATTCTTGAGGTCACAGCCTTGGGTAGCAACAGACAGGGCAGCCCTCATGCTGGGGTGGGGTGGGCAGGAGATCACCTGGGTCCTCTTATCTGGGACAACTCTTGATTGGGAACCTCTTTCCTTGACTCTCCAGCCCCAGACAGTCGCAT
>NW_006494614.1:42558637-42564537 GCF_000325575.1 Pteropus alecto | reverse complement strand
TTCACTCACCTTCAGCCCCTGTCGTTCTTGGGTGGAGAAGAGAAAGTTGAAGCTGGGGAGGAAGTTTTAGGATAGAGGGGAGAAAGAAGGAGGAGAAATAGGTTCCTGTTTCATCAGAGTTTCCTCTGGGGCTTTCACAGCTTCCCCCACCCCAGTGGGAGGGAAACAGCCTGACAGGGAAGAGGCTGGGCACAAGAGAGCCAAGCAGTAGATAGAGTCCCCGGTTGCCTCTTTCTAGGCCCAGATATAGCACCTGTAGGGGGAAGGTCTCTCTCTCCTCCCAGGCCCCCTACTTCCCCACCAGAGGCCTTTGCCTTCTTTAGCTATTCTTCCCAGACAGACTGTGCTGGCTGCGCTGAGTCTCACTCAGCTCTGTCTCTCTCTCCTCCGGGGCTTCCCTGTTCCTACTCTAGCTCAAGAAGTGGAACCATGGCCTGGGAGGCCACGTACCTGCTGCCACTTGTCCTGCTGGTGCTCTTGACCTCAGGTGAGGCGTAAGGGAGGAGGACAGATGAAAGAGGGCAAGAAGTCAAGGTGAGGTGGGCGTGAAGGGGACTATGTGGAGGGAAGGGCAGAGGGCAGGGTGGTGCTGTGGCCAGAGGCCGCTTTGGGGCACGTTTTGAGTGTAGACACAAAGAAGGGACTTACTGAGGAGAGAGTCCCATCTGCAGTGGCAGCTGGGGGCTCCCTGACCTGAGGGTTTATTCTCAGGATCTTGGCAACAGCAGCTGCATAAACTGGAAGGTGAGACAGTCTCTGTGGGATGCTCGTACCCACTTCAGCAACGTTTGAAGACGAAAGCCTGTTGCAGAAGAACAACATCAGCATCTATTTGTACCTTGTTCGTCACCCTTCCCAGGCTCCCAACAGTGCATCAGAATCCTCGATACTTCATCCAGGATTCCCCCAGATATAGCTACTTCACTGTCACCATAACTGAGCTTCAGGTGAAGGACTCAGGGTTCTATTACTGTGGAATCTATGAATCTTCCAGGTTCTTTATTTGCAGTACCATCCACCTGGTGGTATCTCAGGGTAAGTTCTTTCCCTTCTTATGAGTCTTTCTCAGACTCCTTGAATCACAAGCCGTTAGAGCTGAAAAGGACCCTAAAAGTCATTTCTTTCAACCCTCTCAAAGCTGAAAACTGGAGCTCCTTGCTCAAGCTGGCTAAGGGCAGAACCAGCACCAGAATTCAGACCTGCTGGCTTCTTCCTTCCCCATCACATACATTTCTCTGAACCTTTTTGTTGCTATTAACCGGACTCCTCAGTTGATTTGTAATGATCATTGTGCTTCCTCAGGTTTGAACAAGACTAGCTTATTGGTCTATTCCAGGGCATCTCTACCCCTGACTCTAAACTCCCACCTCTTCTCAAAGGGCTGCACTCAAGATGGGTCACAGGTAACTGGATGGGGGTCAAGAAGTTTGGATGGTCACAAGACAGCCAGATAATGAGGCAGATGTGACACTTCAAGGGTGAGGCTGGGAGGTGGAGTGGCTGAGGGCTCAGAGGGCCTGGGTCCTCACCTTGGACATGCCCCTAATACTTGAGAGACCTCAAGCCTAAGAGTGGAGAGCTTGAGGTTACTCCTCACCCTTGAAGCCCCTGGGTATGCCTCCAGAAAACTTCAGAGTTACAACCGCCCCACGCCCTGCATTTCTCTGTGATAGTCAGGCGTTGAATGGCACCTTCCCAGATCCCTGCTGCCTAGCCCTATGGTCAGCTGGGTGCCTGGAGGACCCAGATCAGCTGCTCTGTCATTCACTGCCCAAGCCTTGGCTCATTGCTCACTCCATGTAGGGTACAGGGCTAGGATCTGAAAGGGGAATCAAAAACCTGAGCCCCTATCCTGTGCCAGAGGAGCCCACAGCCCAGCCAGGAAGACAGACACCTAAATAAAGTGCTATGATGCTGGGTGATAGGTGGCATAATAGAAGCATACTGGATGGAGGCCCAGTGAAGGGAAGGGTCAGGCTGCTGGAGAAGGTATGGATTTTCCTGGAGGACTCCCCAGAGGGTGAACTACAGTGAAGGGAAGGGTCAGGCTGCTGGAGAAGGTATGGATTTTCCTGGAGGACTCCCCAGAGGAGGTGAACTACATGGGCCTCATTGGAAGAGCTTGAATTTATCCAGGGCAGTCAAAAAGGGTTGGGAGGGAGGAGAGAGTCATTACAAGTTGAAAATGCATGACATGCTCATAAACAAAGAAAATAGAAGAGACTATAGAATATATTCGATATACAAGTGACAGTGCGATACCACATCTAAAGCCACTTACCCTGTGGAACTTCACTGTGAAGGAAATTCAGAACAACTCAGTGTAACTCTCCCATTCATCTGCAGGGCATGTAGTGCTTCTCAGAGTCTTCACCTGGTCCAGGGCCACCTGTGGGCTCCTCCTACCCGGGCTTGGGGCCTGGGAGCGAGAAGCCCTGGAGGATGGAGCAAACAGATGGGAGCACTCCCCTCACTGTTGTCTTTTACAGCTTCAACCCTGCCAACCACCAGGAGTGCCAAGAGGACCACAGCCTGGACCTCTGCCACCAGCCCTGTCATTGACAGGTACTGTCACCCACCTCCCCTGTCCTCTTAGACCTCCATTTCCTCCCACCCACTGCTGACTGTGCTAAATGCCTTCAATTACCACATTCCCATGGACACGTGGCTCTCAGGGGATGAAATGGGAGTCACACCATTCGCTTCAGGTCAGTTCATCTCTTTGAGCTTCAGTTTTTTCATTTCTGAAATGGGGTGAATAACATTCCCACCTTACATCAGGTTTTCTTACCTTTGGCACTATTGACGTTTTGAACCAGTGAGGGGCTGTCTTGTGCATTGTGGGATAATTAGCAGCATCCCTGGCCTCTATCCATTAGATAGCAATAGCACAAACCTCCCCCAGATGCCCAGTTGTGGCAACCAAAAATGTCTCCAGATATTGACAAGTTTGCCTTGGGGAACACAAAGGTCTAATGCCAGGCCTGTGAACAGAGTTGCTTCTTTTTCCTCTTCCCCTCTCTTAGCCCTTCTCCATCTTTTGGGAGAGCTGTCCCAGAGCCACCAGGGTCTAGGGAAAGGGCATATTCTGCAGTTATTACAGCCTGTGGCCTGACTTTTTCTCTACTCTGCATGATGGCTTCCAGTCCCTATCCCCTGGGACTGATCTGACCTCTGTTTTTTTTATGGTCTATGTCCTTCCCACTCTCCATCACTGTGTATATGAACCCTGGCCCCCAGCAAACCACAGTTCATTCTTCAAGGTATTATACCAGAAATCAGTGGGTGTTGGTCAGTGGAGCTATCCCTAGAGCCACTGACTCACCCCCGTGACCCTGGCACCCCAGAAACCTTCCTTAGGAGCCTGCTATTCTGTAAGAAACTCTACCTTTGTGTTCTTCCTTTGACTTAAGATAGGACCTATTAAAATGCATTTATTATGTGCAGAGCTATTTGTCAAATGACATTAGTATTCTCTGAGAGCTACCTGCATCTCACAGTGAAGGGCTAATGGTGAGGAGCTGGAACCAAGACCAACAGGAAAGATACAGACAAGGTGAGCACAGATCCAAAAACAGGGGCCCAGAAGGCCAGTAAAGAAGCAGCAGCCAGAGGGGAAGAGGAGCAAAGTCAGGAAACATCGTCAGCATTCCCAATTTACAGAGAGGGAAACAAACCCAGAGATGGAATGACATGGCAAGTCTATATGGCGTATGGGGCAGAGCCCTTGACCATGGGGCTACCTCCTTGCCAACTCCATAGGAGCATCTGTCCTGACAATAGGCATGGGGGGAAGGATGGTTTCCTGGCAGAAGGTTAGCTCCAACTTTCCTCACCTGGCTTGTTCTTATTCCAAAGCCCCCCAGGCCTCTGGACTATCATCTCCAGCACAATGGTGGCCCTCCTGTTGCTTCTGGCACTCACATTGCTCATAACCCTGTACCTCAGGAAAGCCCGAGGAAGAGCTGGAACAGGTAAAACATTACTGGCTCCGAACAGACCACCAAGTGCTTAACCATCCTAAAGCACCCTTGGGCCATGGGGACAGGCTTATTGTGCTCGTTTTACCAACAAGGAAACACGAGGCCTGACAGGTGAAGTGGTCAGGGTTCCTTGGGATCTCCAAATGGACCCACGATATGGAGCCTCTCACTTTGTCAGAGTGGCAGGCTGGATAGTGCTAAGGACGAACCAGTTCCCTTCAGAGGCTCAAGGTCAGCTCATCCAAAGCTAATTCAACTCAATGCCAATTTGCCTAAAACTGAGTATTCTAGTATTCATCTGAAATAAAATATTTTGTCACCTTTTTATAGTTAAGGATTTTGTGGTTGTTAAGGATTTTTTAAAACAAATTTATCTAAAGACCTTCTTGGTTACTGATATTATTTTTTAATTGTTGCTGTCATGCTTAAATTTTGTTTTCCTAAAAGCACTTGTTGAAGAACTTTTTAATCTTCCAAGTTTTAAGTTTTTACTCACATGGAAAATCTATAGCATTTTATGCAAGATTTATCAGATTAGTGCCTTTTGATGATTTCTACCTTGTTTTTTTGTTGGTTGGTTTGTTTGTTCGGCACATAGGTGCTATGTGTGTATTAACCACATAACTCAGTGATGTGTCTGTTGACAATGAGATTGAAATGTGGAAGAGGGGCAGAGTTATATTGGACCTCACTGCTTTTCAATTTTCAAGCTATGAAAACCCTAAAGTAGTAGTGGGTTATAAAAGTTATATATATATGTATTTTTCAAACTGTGTAAAGTTGATTTAGTGAATCACAATGTTATTTTTATAAAACAAAATGGAAAAGAAAAATATCAAAATTCTTCGCACATTAGAAGGATAATTTTTCATTGAACTTTTATTTTCAGGGAGAGAGAGAAAATGAGAGAAAGAGAGAGAGAGAGAAAGGGGGAGTCTGTGGTAATAAGATACAATGTTTTTCATTGTGCCTTCCAGCTCAAAAAATTTGAAAAATATTATATGTATAACTTCATCAGCAAATAGATTATACTTAAATTTGATGTTTAAATTTGGAACTTTCAGTAACCTGGAATTAATTAAGTTTACTGGTTTGATACGAATTAGCCTCAGGCAGCCAGTTTGATTTGCTCCTGGACATAATCTGTGCTGACCATCCAGGATCTTCCCAAGCAGGATATTGTTTCCCAACCACGTCCAGCCTCTCCCTTATCATGGTTCTTTCTGTCAGCCAGGACCTCCAGCCCTATCCCAAATTTCCATGAGAGTTGGGGGTAGGGAGAGGTCCCTCCTCTACACCTAACTGTTTTTTTCACAGGTAAGGACGAATCTTACCACGTCTATGACATTTCTGCCCATGAGAATGAGACTACTGTGCACAGGAAGCACCCCTCACCAGGACAGAGGGAATCTCAGCTTTCCTGGGTAACTTCTTTTTTAACTTCCTGTCTTGTGCTTACTCATAGTTTCTATTTACTTGGAATCAGGACTCAGCCATGACTCCTCTTGTCCCTAATGCCAGCAAAGCTCTTCTTTAGAAATGAAGAAGAAAAAAAGACCTTTCCAGACATACAAAAACTGAGGGAATTCTCCACTACAAGGCCTGCGCTACAGGAAACACTGAAAAGAGTCAGCTCACCTAAAACAAAATGACAACAACAAAAATACATAATTAGGAGTAAAGTGACTATCAGGCAAATAGAAGCAGAGGAGTACAACCCTTACTAAGAACAGGACATTATTTAAGCTTATAAGTTTAAATAATAAGAAGAGAATTGTATAGCAAGATAGTAATGAACATTCAGCATACATAGGAACAAATTGAGATAATGATGACTGAAAAGTGGGAGAGAGATTCAAAGATCCAAATTCATAAAGGAGAATGGAGATGATGCACGTGCAGAAAAAAATGGATTAC
>NW_006494614.1:42527379-42554630 GCF_000325575.1 Pteropus alecto | reverse complement strand
GGGGAACTCATAATGCAATATATATATATATGCCTTACTGTTAAATTGTACACCTGAAACTTACTGGATTTCATTAACCAAGGCCAGCAAAAAAATAAAAATTAAAATTAAAATAAAATGCCAGCAAAAAAAAAGAAAAAGAAAAATAAAATAAATAAATAAATAAAAAGAAAAAGAAAAACTGGAGACTCTTGAAATCACAGAATTGAGAGGCTCTAAAATCCAACCCTCTGTAAGGCTGGAATCAACTCTACAAATGACATCCCTACTGAGTGCTCTTCTAGCTCAATGCCACTCAAACTTGAGTGTACACCATGGTCAACTGGAAAGTTTATTATAACAGAGTTTCCTGGCCCCCAGACCCTCAGACTTTGCTTTAATAGATCCGATGGCGGAGCCTAAGATTGTGTATATTTAACAAGCTCCTGGTGATGCCAGTGCTGCGGGTCCACCGACCACACCTTGTGTAGCCTTCCTTAATCTTAAGTCTGATCAGTGACAGCGCCCTTGCTGTCTTCAGCCATTCCCAGAGGCTCTGCAAGATCCATACCCTGTCCCACACTATATCCCTTTCCCTGTCCTCCATCCAGCTCTGGGCACCCAGGAGGCCACTGACCGATCGTATAATGGACATATGTCTTCTTTGATTTCCAGGGCTCTGATCAGCAGATGGACACTGGCAAGGACACTGGGGACATCCACTATGCCTCACTTACCCACCTGAGCCACTTCAGCCCTGAGGACTCCATCTACATCAACACCCGCCCCAACCTGAAGCCCATACCTGACCCATTTCTGGCTGTAGAATATGCCGACATTGCTAAAAACAGACCACAGTCCTCCAAGTCAGCTGTCCTGGAAGAGAAGCCCAAGATCTGAAGGCAGAATTCATTGGGCAATGAGCACCTGTATGAGGCACAGGGCTGCTCTCCCAGTGATGAGGTGACTTCAGTGTGGCAGAGACAATCCCAAACTACCAAGGGTCATCCCTTCCTGCAAAGGAGGTGAAGAAGGAGAGTAAAGGAAGGAAAGTCAACTCAGAGGGGAGAAGCTTTGGCTTTGAGGCCTGCAATGGGCAGGCTGTGGGGACCGTAAAGAGGGTTTTGGATACCTGTCTGCTCCCTTCCACAAGGTCTGGATGGAGCGCTAGGAGGACTCAGTCCAACTAGACAGGGTCTAGGACCCAGTGCCTCTGAGTAACCCAACCTTTACCTCTCTCTCTGACCCTCACTTCCTTCCTGACCAAGGGCTATTAAATCCTGACAGATTGTGCAAGTTCTTCTGTTGGTGACTGTTACCTCCTTTAACTGTCCTCTCAGGGCCTTGAAGCCAGGCTGAAAAGTTTCATCGCCCTCACCCCAGCTCCTCCTCTCCTTCTTAACCTCCTGATTCTAACCTATCCTCACAAACAACCCTACCAGTATGTGGGCGGTGCCCAGCACTCAAGGATCTCCACTAATCCTTGGCCTTGTCAGGCGGGGCAGGGTGGGGGAGCTTCTCTCCCTATGGTGGCCCACACAGCTCCATCAGAACTGGCTTGGGCTCTTCTACTTTCCACAAAAACTGTTATTCCTCTGCTAACTGTGTCTCAGTCACACAGAGCGGGTAAGGGAGGCCTCTTCCTTTGCCAAAGTACACTTTCATGGGGCATTTCTGGAGACAGGGAGCCTTTTTTTATTATGTGCCCCACAAAGGTGACTAAACTGGGAACTCCAGCTTTGCCTGAAAGCCTCACCTGCCCTGTACCTCCCTGCTCTGGATCTGCCAGGATCTGGGTCCCCTTGGAGTTTGGGGGAGAAGGTTGAGAAGAGGAGGGAAGAAATAAGAGACCAAGGTTTGGAGAATATGTTCCACCTAGGCCCACAGGAGCTGGGGAGCTGGGGAGCTGGGGAGCTGGGGCACAAGGCGTGTATACCTCCTCCTCAGCACCCTAGGTCCTTCCTTACCACAGATTCATGTGGGAGCAGACTCCGTGAATAGGCAGCACATGCAGGTCTACGTGGTCACAGGACCCCCTCATCCTGGGAAAACAGGGACAGTGGTCACCCTGACAACTACCCTATCTGACATTGGGGCACAACCAAGGCCTCTGCCTGGGTCCAGCACCCACCACCTGGGGACTATGTTCCCCTCCACCCTCCCTATCCCCTTACAATCGAGGACAAAACAGAGAAATAGGGTCCAAAGGTCTTAAAAGTAAAATGTGACAAGCAATATTAGAACTTGAAAAGGACCAATAATCATGAGGCACTTACACAATTGTATAAGGTTCACGTTCTTTCATTTTATTCAGAAAACAGTTTTGAGGTAGGAATTAGTGTCCCCTTTCGCAAGAGAGGAAAAATGAGGCCCGATAAGGTTAGTGACTTGCACAGGGTCACACAGGACAAGTGGCACCCCTGAGCCCCAGTCCTGAACCCTCTGCGGTGCTCCCACACCAGACATCCTGCTCCTCGAGGAGGCAGGGCAGTCAGGGTGCTGCTATAGGGTAATGGACAGAGGTGAGCTCTTGGAGAGCTACTTTCCCCTACGTGAGTTAAGACTCCTAGTTACACACCAAGTGGTGGCCACACCCATCCTATAGGTGTGTTTCCTGTCACCAGGCCAGTCAGTTCCTCAATCTGAGTCTCCCCTCTAGTGCCCTCTCTTGGACATAGGGAAGAGGTGCCTCCTTCCTGCATTCCCCTAGGATTATCCCTTGCCCCATTCCTCTCCCTGCCATATCCATCCTGGAGTGGCCCCCCCAAGGCTCCAGCTGTGTCACTCTCCTGACTATGATGTTTGCTCTCCCACCTGGGAGGTCCCTGGCCCAGGACCAAGAGTACTTATTCTATCTCAGGTTCTTATTCAGTTACTCCAGGCTGGTGGACTCTCATCTTCCAGGGGAAGAATCTAGCCTGTACTCTCCAACCTTCACCACTGAAGAGGCCAATCTGAGTCATAAGCCAGACTCATCTGGCCATTGGGCCCAGGCTACTTGGCTCCATCCTTTCCCTCGCCCCTCCCCACCCCACCCTTACCAGGCAGTCCTCCAGGCTGTGGTCAGCTCTGAGTTGTGTTTGCTGTCTCACAGGAGGTTCCTCTCTTCCCAGGGGAAAATGAGCCCTTGGGGATGGGGTTAGGGGTGGTGTGGTGATCCCCTCTTTCTCTGAGTCACGGTCCCCCTTCAGTGGGTTCTGGAGGGCCTTCAGTCCCCTCCAGGAGCTCAGACCTGGAGTCTAGTTATAGAAACTGGGGGAGAGATCCCTGAGTTCAGCCTATGCACCCCAGGCTGGGGACAGGTTAGTCCTGCTGTTGATCTCAGCTGCCCCATCAGAGCTTTCCCAGGAAAGGCAGGTCACCAGGTGGCAGCAGTGAGAGTGTGGGCTCTTCCATCTCCCAGGACTTAATGGATAAGTGGCTAGTTCAGAAAGGAATGGCCTGAGGGCGGGGCTTGGGCAGAGATGGGACTTGGACAGCTCTGGGGTCCCCTGCTGCCGATGCTTCTGTGGACTCCCAGCTCTTAGTCTCTCCTCTAGGGTGGGCTGTTGGGACATAAACTGCCTCAGAGGCTCTTTCTTCCCCAAGTGCATGGGAAAGCTTGAGGAGAGCAGAAGGAAGCAGAGGACACAGGGCTCTGGTGGGGAGAGGGCAGCTGTCCACCACCCCACCCCACCCCCGCTCTCTTTAGCTTGACAGTAAGGGGTTCTGAGGCCGACAGGAGCTGAGGCTCTCTGTCTATAAACGGCACCATCAGGGCTTTTCCACCATCCAGCTAGGGGCCGGGGGATCTGTGGCTCTGAGCAGAATGCCTCTGGTGGCTTCCCCCAGGACTAACTGCCTGGTGCCCTCTGCTCTGGGCCCCTTCCCCAGTTCCTTGCAGCCCAGGGAGACTGAGCAGGTAAAGTGCAGCATCTGGTTCTGGGAAGGCATGAGTCCAGCATTGCTTAAGTCTTCACCCCCCAACCTGGCTCCAATCCAGACAGGTCCCCATCTTCACTCCTCTGGCCTCCACAGGCCCTTCTGGGAGAAGCTCCCCAACACCATGAGTGGCCTTAGACCAAGCAGGCTTCCAGGGAGGCTCCGGTCTTCCTGGCGGTTCTTTCCAGGGTCTAGCGGAATCCCTGCATATGCTGTAGCCTGTGAGGACCAGGAAGAGAGATGAAGGGTGGGGATCCTGCTCATCAACACCCATGCACCTGGGCTAGTTCAGCCCCTCTTCTGGTTCTGCCCTCCACTTCCTGCCATGTCAGCCCTGGAGGGTTTTGCTATGCTGTTCCTGCCTGCCCACCCTCTTCCCTCACCTGGTTGCCTCACAGTCCTGACTCGACACACTGGAGAACACACCACCTGGGGACCAAGTTCACACAGGAGCTTTGGAAAGTGTGTCGAGCCCCATGTTCTCTGCCCACAGGAGTCTGGGAGGATGGGCTCTACTCACTTGCCACGTGTCTCTTCTTCCAGAACCCATAGACCACGATCAACATCACAGGCACTGAGAGGAAGGTCAGCACCCCCACAAGCACAACGGGATATGGATTCTGGTGCCTGAGGAGATGGGACAGAATGGGGATGTGAGCACCAGGTTCCTCCACACTGACCCACATCTTTTTGCACACCACACGTGAGGAGTTCAACCAGGGGAAACCCTGACAGCCCCTGTGGGGTGTGACAGACTCTCTCACTTGGAGACCCAGCTGTGGGAGAAGGAAGTGAAGTGCTCAGAGTTTAGGGGATAAAGTCTCCAGGTGGAGGGGAGCATCTCTCCACTTTAGTGCTTCTCCTCCATTATTCTCCCAAATCTGCTCATCATTGATGGCAAGGACTCTAAGAGACCCCCATTTGTGACCAGAGGCCAAAGTGCTTGTTCTCCTTACAGTGACAGAGGATGAGTCTTCCCACCTTCATCATCTATAACAGATACTATAGGTGCCCTGCCTATATTCCTTCCCTTTATCACCTCCGTGTATACCTGTTGTCAGCACTTCCATTTAAATATTTTTTGGCCTAAGCACTTTCTCTTTTATCACTGGTGCCTTTCACGCCACACATGGCAGGCAGCCCCCTACCAATGACCGACAGGAGTAGGTATATAAATACCCCAGTTCCCGTGCCCTTCAGGTGGCTACTTGACACTGGACCCCAGAGTTTCCCCAGTGGGACTGAGCTCTTGCTGCCTACAGTGGTAGCAGCTTAAGTATTTTGTCAGCTGCCTCTCCTTCTCTGTCTCACTTCTCCATACTTTTCCTAGTGTTCCAAAAATGACAGAAATCCTAGTCTCAGAGTCTGCTTCTGGGGGAACCCAAATTAACACATCCCCCATTTCCTACTTCCCACTCTCCCAGCCACCTCCTTGTCCTGTCCCTACCCTCTTCTCTCCATCCACAGACCCTTATGCTGACCCATCATCCCCTATCCTCATTTTCCATGGCCATCCTTTATGTAATATCTCCATCCCAGCTTCCAGTCTCCCACCACCCAATTCAGCAACAGTCCAGACTGAGTTTCTGGGAGATGAAAGAGGAAGTCTGCTATAACATTTGCACCTTGAGGTCCATTCAGGCAACTGAGAACTGTTGCCATGCCTGGTAAAATGTCGTTCAACCCCAAGACCCACAGGTACCTGATGGGGGATAATTTGTTGAGGAGAGAGCTGCTGGTATGGTACATTCTCGTGGCGGGCGATTTGGTGTGCAGGTGCCCTGCTTTGGTAGAGAAGGATGCTGGACCAGCAGAGGAGGCTCTGTCATTGCTGGGAGATGCAGTCACAGTCTGGAGTCCCGTGATCCTTCCGGGATCTGGGGTGGAGGGGCTGGTGAAGCTGTAGCCCGTCATAGAGGTCAGTCTGATGGTCTCTGAGGCAGTGGAGGGCAAAGGTCTGGCCAAGGTGAGGACTCCAGATGTGAACATCATCACATTGGTGGTGAAGTGGGCATCAGGGCCTGAGGTAGGGACTTGGCCTGTTGTGACGACAATTCCATGCTTGAGGATGTTGGCCAGCTGTGTAAGAGGAGTGTTTCTTTTGGTTGTGGGGGCTGAGGGACCAGAGAGGGAGGAATGTTAGACTGAGTTGGGAGCCTTGGTGCTAGAAGCAGATCCTGGCAACTACACAGCTCTTTGGATGCCTGGGTGGGGCCTGTCCTCATATCCCCTCCTTGACTTTGGACCCAAGATCCTGTTTGCTGAGTAACCAGGTATGTGTTTGTTCAGAGGGTGATGTCAAGGAGAAGAAGTAGGCACAGTAAAAAAGGAAGAAACGTTCACACTTCCTTTAGCCTCCCCTGCCAGACCTCCTGGGCCCAGAGGACACTCCCCGCACCCCTCCCCATCTCCCTCCTGTCACTTCCAGATCCTCCTCATTCTTGTGGGTCAGAGATTTCTCTACCATGATGTTGAACAGGGACTTTTCCAGTTGCTCCATAATTGGTGACTGGGGTCCAGAGATGAGGACAAGGAAACATCAAAGGCCCAGATTCTAAAGGACGCTGCAAATAACTTGGTCAGACATCTTCCTTGGGGGCTTTCTAAGAGACACCCAAACAGTCCTGCTACCCTGGTCCATCAACCCATCCCTTAACCATCCCATTTTCTAGAAGGAAGCTGGAATTCAGATGGTGAGGGAGAAGGGAGCTGTGGTTTGAGATCCAATCTAGGGGGCAGTGTTGGGCCTTTCTCTGCAGGGAACAAAAAGTTGGAGAGTGGTGGCAGGGTGAGGAAAAGAGGGCTGAGGCATCCCATGGCAAGGAGGTGTTCCTGAGGTCGGGGTGGTCACCATGTAAGGTGCCTGTTTTTCTGGGCAAGGGAACCCAGAACAAGTGACACTGGTGAGAGCAGTAGGGGAAGACACTGACCTGGAGCCAGATCTCCCACATCATTCTACTCAGCAGTGGGGAGATCCCCAAAGGACACTTCAAAGAATTTGCACATAGGTGCCTTGGGAGAGCCAGCATTTGAACACACCTCATAGAGGATCTCAAGGGTTGGGCAGAAAAGAAGTGACATCCAACAAAAAGAGAAGTCCTATAAGGGTCAATGAAGTCACACATCATTTCCTTCTCCTCATTCCTGCCCCAGTACGCCAAGGAATTGGGAGAGGGAGGACCAGGAAAAGATGACCAAGAAGAACACGCCCCCTGCCCCACCTACTGAGATAAAGGAGGAGGAGTTATACAGCAGGCTACACCCCTTCCCCACCTGAGGTACCTTGGGCCATGAAACCTGGTCTTCAGAGGGAAGTAGAAAAAAGCATATATTGCTAAAAGATTTAAGTTTTTCGTTGTGCTGAGGATTTTTTACTTCCTAATAAATGAAAAAGTCTGCAAAGTTGGAAATGGAAAGTAAGTTTTGACACAGTACAATGGGCAGATATGCTAGGAGAAAAATAAAACCATCTCATGTTCACATCCCTATAAATTAAGACTTCAATAAACTGGTTTCGACTACTTCCTGGGTCTAAATCAGACCTAGAGAGTGGAGAAATGAGATTTGGCTCCACATCTTAGAGACAGCAGTTGCCTAGTTCAGATCCAACGGAAAATGGGGACACAGTTGGGTTAGGGGAACAGGAAAAAGTAGACAATGAATTTCATAATCATGGCTACTTTTTCCAGGCTCTTTCATTGGCTTTTCTCCCTTTCCTATCTATAAATGTGGGAGGACCTTGAGGCTAGGTCCTTGGCCCGCCTCTCTTTTTCTATGCTCAAGAGAGTTATAGCTCCTTGATTTTTAAAGAACTTTATTGAGATATAATTTATATCCCATATAATATGCACATTTATAGTGTTAAATTCAATGTTTTTTTTATATATTCACAGAGTTGTGCAACCATCACCACGGTTAATTTTAGAATAGTTTCATCATCTCAAAAAGAAACCCCTCACCCTTTAGCCATTATCCTCTATTACACATTTTTCCTCCCAGCTCTAAGGATCCACTAATCCACTTTCCATCTCTACAGATTTCTCTAATCCCCTTTACTTTAAACTATCTTTATAGAGATACTTTCACATATATCCGCAGCTTTGACCTCTCACCCAAGCTCCAGGGTGATATATCAACTGCCTGATGCATTTCTTCACTTGAGGTCCTAGGAGGTATCTTCAACTTAACATGACAAAATGGAGCTCTTAATTTTTTCCCCTCTAAACTAGCTCCTCTTTTAGATCTACCCTACCCAATATTTGGTACCACCAAACACCTTGAGTCATCCTTGATTTCTCATTTTTACTCACCTCCCATATGATCATATCCTGTCTTACCTCAAACACATACAGGGTGGGCAGGAAGTCTGACCATCATAGTTTTGAGCCCCACATACTTCCTTCCACCTTCAGGGCCCACGTTCTATTCCAAGATACTGTCATTTCCAGTCAAGATGCCCACAATGGGTTTCTCTGCCCATCCCTTTTACCTTTCCACAATCTATCCTCCACCCAGAAGCCATTATTGTCTTAAAGATAAGCTACAACACACCCCTCTAAGCTTTCCAATAGCTCTAGATCCTATTAGAATAAAACTCAGACTTCATTATCATGTGCCTCAGGGCTGCTATTTGACTCTCCAAACTTATCTCCTATCATTTGCCCCCCACACTCAACATGGACTAGCCATACAGGCCTGTCTTATACTGGCCCAGCTCCTTCTCACCTCGGGACCTTTGCACATATAGTTCTCTCTACCTGGAATGCCCTTGGAAGCACCCACATTTCAACAGCGTTGAAAAGCTCTCATCATTTAGGGCTCTGCTTGATGTCATCTACTCAAGAAGGTCTTTTCTGAACCCCGGCACCTCTGCAGCTTCTCCCACCAAGTTACTTTCTAGTTTATAACACTGTTTTATTTTCTTAAGAGCATCTACTGCTATCTGCAATTGTTTGTCCGATGTTGCGCTACTGCATGCCATCTTCCACAGAGCTGAATTGTGTCTGTTTCTGTTCATCACTTTATCCTAAGAGCCTAGAATAGTGGCTGGCACATAATCGGGGCTCAATGAATATACGTAGAACAGATGATTGAATAAAACAAAGCACAGAGCCCTGAAGTCAAATCTCACCTCAGCCACTTGCTAGCTCTGTGACCTTGGACAAGGTCAGAGGCACGTAGGCATTTTTAGATCTCAGTTTCTTCACCTATAAAATGGTAGCGATAATGTCTATAAAAGAACTGTGAAAACCCTACTGTACAATATGCCCATTAATGGATTATTATTCTTATTGTATCTGATGTTAGTGGAGTGCAAGACACGGAGGACACCCCCACCATCCCAGTGTCCCAGCAGGCCTCCTCACCTGGAGACACTTGCAGCTGGAAGCCCATCAGAGGGTAGAGGGTCCCGGAGCTGTTGCGCATGCACCAGTACCTGCCCGAGTCCTGGCGCCTGAGGGCCACCATGGTAATTTTGACCACCTTGGCCTGAGCATCGTCCTGCAGCAAGTAGCGCGGCCCCTGTGCCCAGACACGGGTAAAGCCGGGCTCACACCTCCTCTTCCTGATTTTGCACCAAACCTTGCTCCCCATATAGTTTTTGCGGTTCTTGTAGGAGCACTGCACAGACAGAGTCTCCCCTTCAAAATGCTGCACCTTGGAGTACACACTCTCGACAGAGGTACCTGAGGAAACACAATTTGTTAAGCAAAGTCTGACAAGAGAGGAGAAGGAGGCATCTTGAAACTTGAAACTCGTGATGAAGGGAGAGGAGGTGACTATTCTCCTGCTGTCATGGGACTCACAGTCTGAGGGAGAAACATAGCCTAACTCTGAGAGTATTTCCAGTCAGATGGTGGAGACACAGGCATAGTCCTCAGGCCTGATAGACAGGAAGCCCCAAAAGATACAGCCCCTTTCTTCACGGTATTTTCTAGTCTGATGGGAGAGTGCTAAATCCTATCTTCTTGTGGAAAAGTCCCAGGACTTGCTCTCAATGAGACAAATGCACAGGCACAAACCCAAGTCACTAAATTCCAGAGCACAAACAACTTAATTAGAGAAGGACACCCAATCATATTTTTTAAAAAATTAAGAGTAGTTATGTATTTCACAAATAGGTTCACAATAGACATCTTTTAAATAGCACCTTGTCTCAGTTCATTCTATGTGGTGTTTAACTTTAAAATATCTTAGTTACATAGATTAAAACCCATAGATTAAATATGCCCCAAAGTGCATATAAACTCCTGACAGTGTGCAAGCCAAAAAATTCTATGATTATTCACTGTTCATTTGCAATATGCTGCACTCTATGCCTAGGAATAAGACGTGGTCCTTGCACTTCTTAATCCACAGTCTGGCGGAGAGAGAGTAAGTAGAGTTAGCTCAGCAGTGGGGAATCAGGGGACAGGGAGAGAGAGAAAGCTGGGATGGGATCCCTCCACCCCTGTGCCTGCCATAAGCTCAGCGCTTGCTCCCTGATACCCCGAGAGCCTTCTGCAAACAAACACATAAGCACAAGTTACTCCCCAGTAGGACAGAAGAGAAAGCACGCATTTTGGAGTCTAAATAAACATGGATTAAAACTCTGGTTCTACCACTGACTAACTTCATGAGCAGATCACTTAACATCTGTTTCTTTATGTCTCAGGTTGGCTATGAGGACTATGCCCCCAGTACAATGCCTTGAACACATTGTACATTCATTGCACTCAGTGTATGCTTCCTTTTCCCAAATGCAGGTTGCTCCAGACTTCTCCACTGGAGCCCACAGCTGTGATAACCAAGGACCTAGCACTCAAGACATCTGCCTCAGTTTCCAACGCAGCTGCTACTATAGCTAAGACTCGGAGTAAGGTAACACCCTCCCTGGGCATCACTTTTTCCCAAGCTAACTAAACAGAATGATCCAACTCAATTATTTGGCGAGTGGGAAGTTAGGGGGACCCTAAGATGGCTCGGGACAGGAGACACTCTCCTGCCCTGACAGAGGAAGGGGCCTCTCTGGGGGAGGGCCACGGGTGTGGTAACCTTTGAAATGGTCTCCGGGGTACTGTGTTCATTTCTGTCCCCCTTCTACCTCTCTCACAGGCAGTGAGGAGTGGGTTTTGCCAACCCCCACCATGCCCAGAATTGAGCAGGAAGTGGTAACTTGGTTGCCATGGTAGCAAAGGAGGCAGGATTGGGTGAGGCCCCACTCAATGAACATCAGCTGCTGTGGAGTGGAAGAGGGCTTCAGGGATTGCTTCCCCTCAGGACAGTGGGTAGTGGCATCAGCATTCTGAGAAAAGGCGAGTTCAAAGCACACGCACATGATGCAATGATTCCCGTAACAACCAAACAGGGCTTTCCTGACAGAGACCAAGGGAAGAAGGCTTTTTGCGTGAGGAACTTGAGTGTCCCTGGTCAGAGGTCCTGAGGAACGGTAGATAAAGGGATCCATGCAGAGAGGGTCCAGAGATTTATTTTAGTTTGTGATATCTGGCCTAGCTTTGCCTGGGGCCAGGAATTCAGATGGAAACTTCTCGCTGGTCTCTGGTAAGGAGCTGCTTAGGTTAGCCCAACCTCCTCCTCCCCCTCCATCCACTCCACAAAATATTAAATAAGATCATTGGACAAGAAAATATGGGGAGGGAGAGTCCAGGAAAAGGCTATTCCCTCCCACCTAACCAAACCCACCCACCTTCTCACCTGAGAGGCAACCCTGGAGCCAAGGCAGCAGCAGCAGCAGCAGCAGTGAAAGGAATGGAGGACCCATGGCTCCATCCAGGTGCAGTCAGTCAGAGGCCAGCAGGGGGCCAAGATACCCCCGAGATCCAAGATTAAGGCTCCAGGCCGATGCAGGATGGGCCACTTGGGTCTGCCAGAGAAGAACCTGGGCTTCTAAAAGTGAAGTTGCACATTTAGGGAAGTGAAGAAGTCATGTGACCAGCAGACCGCAGGATCCTACGAGAGGGCGGTGCCGGCTGCTGTTTCTGCCCTCTTCCTCGAAACTTCAGGCAGGTGCAGCTGCTCCACCCAGTCTGGGCCCCCAGCCCTGGGAGGGTTCACAGGGTCAGAAGACTCTGTGAGCCGGAGGCTTTCTGGATTCCCTCCTGGAAACTGGTACAAATAGGTGTGCTTCCTATTCTGAGACAAGGGATCCACATAGACGCTGGTGGGAAGTTTCTAGAACCTCAAGTATAGACTTCCCTGGAATCTTCTGGACTCAGAGATCCAGGGCTAGAAGCTATGCGGCTAGGGAAGGACATCTTGAATACTACATTTTTTACAAACACATTCACAAGGAGGTTCTTGTAAACTCACATTCATTCATTCATTCATTCATTCATCCCTCACTAAATACATTCACTCTGGTGCCTTGCCCCTCTCCTTCTCTCTCTCTCTCTCTGATTCCTGGCTGATCAGAAATGTCACTCATGCTCATATTTGCAAGTAACCCCCTACACACTCAAATGCAATCTTATTTTTGTCACGGTTAGAGTGTCAGGGGTAAAAAAAGGCAAACGGTAAAACTCAGAGCTTAAAATTAGGGTTCCTGTGCACTCACACATGCACACGCGCTCACACACATATACACATACTCTCACACACAACCACACACACCAGCAGCCTCTCCTTTTCGCTACTAGCATGTCTGCTTCTCTCTATCCCTCTACTTACTTGCCCTGCTGTCTTGCCTCCTCAACCACCAGTTCTCTCAAAATTCTTGCTCCCTCTCACAAGCCTCCTCAAGCAACATCAGATCTTTCCCTTCCCCCACCTCTTCACTAGAAACCACACCCCCAGCCCCTTCTTCCCCTAGCTCTGGCCCCCAGCCAGCACACAGGCATGCCCACTCAACTTCCTCTCACTCAACCCTATCTCGCCTATACAGCCGCCCGGGCTCCAGCTGAAATGACCCAGCATTTGGCCCAAGACCCCACCCTTCGCTTAGTCCCCAGGGCTGAGAATCAGAAGGATATACTGCTGACAGCCAAGAGCTGTGTCATCTGCTCCTTTGGGATGTGGGGATATAAGTGGAGCCCCATGAGGATGAGTGCTCCCCCATTCACCTATGCCAACTTTCTTCTCCTTTGATGAGACTCAGTAAAAAGTCATCAAATTTGCAAGGCCACAGTCTTAAACCGAGTTTGAACTCCCAATTCCCAAACTAAGGAAGCTTCATCTTTGCTGACCCCAAACTTTCAGTCTTTTAACTTACTCATTTGTTCATTTCTTTATGTGTTTGTTCTTCCAATCTTACATGCTAGGCATGGTGGTAAGTGTTGGGGTTACAGGAATGAGATATAGTTGTCACCTCAGACCTCTCAGCTCCCAGAAGACCTATTATGCTTTCCTCATCCACTCTTCCTTTTTCATTCTTCTCCCTCAGTCTTCAGATCCCTGAGTTCAGAGGCTATCTCACCTCCCAACACACATGGCATCTTTCTTCCTTCTTTTCCTCCATTAGCCCACTAAATGACTTCAGCAGACAAGATCTCATTTATCCCTGGGGTGGGTGGGGCCAGGACTTCGTGAGCCTGAAATCAAACCTGCTATTAAGCCGCTGCTGTGTCCTCAGCACTGAGTGAAGCATTGTGAAAAGTACCATCACTGTGATAGCAGTGTTGATGAAAGTATATAAAATGACATTCTCAATTCCTCTGACAGAGGAGGTATAAACTGGATTTGATGCTTCTTGAGTGAAATTTGGAGGGATTTATCAAAATCTCTAAAAATGTGTATACATTAGGCTTTTTGTACAAAATTATTTAATACCATATTATTGTTTTCTGTTTCTTTCTATTTCCATTAAAAAAGTAAGGTTTGATTTACATAGAGGAAAGATCATTCTTCGGTGGGAGATCCTGGGAGTTTGACAAAACCCACAGAGATTTGTAACCACCACCATTATCAACATATGGAAGCATTCCATTACCCCCTAAAGTTTCCCATGTCGCTTGGTAGTCATCCCCTTACCCTGCCCTCAGTCCAACTCTAACTTGTTAGTAGCAAACTCTTAGTTTCTTTTCCCCCTCTATAGTTTTGCCTTCTCCGGAATGTTATAAAAATAGAATGATATAATATGGCTTCTTTCTTAACATAATTTATTAAAGATGTGTGTTGGGTGTATCAACAGTTTGTTCCTTTTTGTTGCAAAGTAAGATCCCATTGTATGGGTGAACCACAATTTATTTATCCATATCCCAGTTGAAGGACATTCAGGTTGGTGTCCAGTTTGGGGTTATTCTAGGTAAAACTATTACAAACATTTGTACGCAGGTTCCTGTATGAACATAGGTTTCCATTTCACTTGGGTAAATACCTAGAGTGGGATTGCTGTGTTGTAGGGTAAGATTATGTTTAATTTTAAAGGACCTGACACATCGTTCTCCAACGAGGCTGCACCATTTTGCACTTCTACCAGCATTTTGCTTCTCTACTACCATTTTGCATTTGTTCCAGATTTTTGTTCTCTATCCTTGCTAGCATTTGATATTGTCAGGTGTTGGTTTTATCCTTCAATTCTAATTGGTGTGTAGTAGTATTCATTGTGGTTTTATTTTGCACTTCTCTAATGATATTAAGCATCTTTTATTGTACTTATTTGCCATCAATATATCTTCTTTAAGATAGTGTCTGTTCAATTCTCTTCCTCATTTTTGTTTGTTTTCTTATTTTTGATGTTTGAGAGCTCTTTATATATTCTGATGTATTCTTTAATTAAATATGTGTATTGCCAATTTTTCCCAAT
Organism: Pteropus alecto; assembly: GCF_000325575.1. Lineage (NCBI taxonomy): Eukaryota > Metazoa > Chordata > Mammalia > Chiroptera > Pteropodidae > Pteropus > Pteropus alecto. The sequence goes on along the minus strand of NW_006494614.1, from coordinate 42,539,989 downwards.
CTGTTTTATTTTCTTATTAGGATCTTTCATGAGCAAAACGTTTTAATTTTGATACCATTTTTCAAAATCATACTTCATGTGCCAGATCGAAGAATTTTTTGCTTAACCCAAGGTCACAAAGATTTATTTAACTGCCTTATTAAGATATAATTCACATAATATAAAATTGACTCATTTAAAGTGTACAGTACAGTAGTTTTTAGTATATTCACTAAGTTATACAACCATCACCCCAATTCAATTTTACAACATTTTCACTCAAAAATGAAACTTCATACCCATTAGCAGTCACACCCTGTATTAGTTTCCGATTACTGCAAACTTGGTGGCTTATTCTCTGACAGTTCTGGAGACCGGAAATTTGAAATAGTATCACTGGACCAAGATTAAGGTATTGGCAGGGCTGCGGTTCCTCTGGAGACTCTAAGGAAGAATCCACCACTTGTCTCTTCCAGTTTAAGGTGGACGCTAACATTCCTTGGCTTGAGACTTTGTCACTCCAGTGTTCAAGGCCGGCATCTCCAAACTCTCTCTGCTCCATCATTATATTACCTTCTCCTCTGGGTGTTCAAATCCTCCTCTGCTTTCTTCTTATAAGGCTACATGTAATTGCATTTAGCACCCATGCACATAATGTAGGATAATCTCCCCATCTCAAAATCCTGAACTTAATCGCATCTGCAAAGGCCCATTTTCACCATATGAAGTCACACTCACAGGTTCCAGGGATTAGGGCATGGATATCTTTCGTGAAGCCATCTACTGTCTATCTTTATAGACTTGTCTAGTTTGGATGTTTCAGAAAAACATAATTATACACTATATGGTCCTCTGTGACTGTGTTTTCAAGATTTGTCCATGTCATACAGTACTTGCTGCACCAAATTATATCAATACTTCATTTCTTTAAATAGCTCAGTAGAATTTCATTGTATGTATATACATTTTATTTATCCATTCATTAGTCAATGGGCATTTAATTTATTTCTATTGTTTGGCTATTATGAACATGCTACTATAAACTTGTGTACAAGTTTTTGTGTGGACATGCTTTCATTTCTCTTGAGGAAATAATCGGGAGTGGAATTGCTGGATCATATGATGATTCTATGCTTATCCATTTTTTGTACCTTCCAAATAGTTTTCCAACATGGCTACACCATTTTACACAGTCACCAACAATGTATGAGAGTTTTAATTTCTCTGCACTCTCTAATACTTGTTACTTGTCTGTCTTTTTTGTGATAGCCCTCCTAGTGGGTATGAAGGGTTGTGGTTTTAATTTGTATTTACCTAGAAACTGATGATGTTGAGCATCTTTTTATGTGCTCACTTGGCATTTGTATATCTTCTTTGGATAAATGTTCATTCAATTCTCTTGCCCAATTTTTAGATGGGTTATTTGCTTTCTTAGCACTTGAAAAATGTTCTGCCATTTAATTGTGACCTTCATGGTTTCAAAATGAGAAAGTCTGTAATTAAGATTGGTGTTCCTTTATAGGTAATGCATTGTTTCTGTCTGGCTATTTTTGAGGGTTTGTTTTTAGTTTTGGTTTGGGGTTTTTGCTTGTTTGTTTGTTTTTTTGCTTGTTTGTTTGTTTGTTTGTTTGTTTTGTCTTTAGTTTTCAGAAGTTTACCTTCGATGTCTCTTGATAAATGTTTTTTGGGGGGATGTATCCTATTTGGAGCTCACTAAGCTTTTTGGATCTGTAGGTTTATATCTTTTGCCAAATTTTGGCAGTTTTAAATCATTATTTCCTCAAATATTTTTTCAGTCCATATTCTTTCTCCTCTCTTTCTGGGACTCTGATGATGTAAATGTTAGCCCTTTTCTTATTGTCCCACATATTACTGAAGCTCTGCTAATTTTTTTCAGTCTATTTTTTTCTGTTGCTCAGATTGAATAAATTCTATTGATCTGTCTTCAAGTTTACTAAGTCTATCTTGTCATCTCCACAATATAACAGACATATACCTAAATTCCTATCTAACAATAGAGTCCATTCAATAAGCTTTTTATTTCCAAATTTCCTTTTGTTATTAATTTCTAATTTGATTCCACTGTCATTGGAGAATATACTCTTTATGATTTCAAAGGGCTTTCTGTTACTGCCACTAAAGGTACATGGAAATGTTTGTTGGTACACTCGTTGTGGAGGCAGGTTTGGGATGGCCCAGGTCCTTTGCTGCTGTCACTGCTGCTAGTGGATCAGACCACATGCTGTCCTCTCCAACACCCAGTCCAAGGATATGGGGGATAATAAGAAAACTCAAGGAACTGACCAAGTTGTTCACAAGTCCTGAGGTCTCCAGCCAGCTGTCCCCTCTACCTGACTTCTAGAATCCTTTTATCATAATCTGCTGAGTAATTGACAGGATATTTAGTTGTATTTAGAGGAGATGAACTGGAAAAAGTGAGTCTAGCCCATCTCATTCTGGAACCAGAAATTATTTGTATTTTTATCATTGAATTGTAAGAGTTCTTTATATATTTTATATATGAGACATATGGTTTGCAGATATATTTTCCAGTTCTGCGGGCTGCTTTTTCACTTTCATGATGGCATTATTTTTCAATGCAAAAGTTTTAAAATTTGATGAGTCCAATTTATCTATTTTTTTGTCACTCATGCTTTTGGTATCATATTTTAAAAATCACTGTCTAACCCAAGGTCACAAAGATTTACTCCTATGTTTTCTTCTAAAAACTTCATAGTTTTAGCTGTTACATTTAAGTCTATGATCCATTTTGAGTTAACTTTTATGTATGATGAGGTATGAAAACAATTTTATTTTATTTTTGCATGTGGATATCCAGTTGTTTCAATCTGTTCAAACCATTTGTTGAAATGACAATTTTTTCTCCATTGAATTGTTTTGACATCATTGTCAAAAATCAATTGACCATAAAGGTTAAGGATTATTTTCACACTCTCAATTCTATTCCTTTGATCTATATGTCTGGCTTTAAGCCAGTACCACACTGTTTTGATTACTATAGTTTCATAATAAGCTTTGAAACCAAGAGGCATGAGTTCTCCTGTTGCAGAAATGTTGCAAAACAAGACTGGCGAGAAACCAAGCACCACTAGGAGAATTGGAGAACTCAGGTTTATTATGTCGCTGATCCCAGAAGAGCTAGCACTCTGAAGATCTGGGCCCTGAGCTCAGGGGCAATTTTGCTTTTATATGCATGCTGTTAAATTGGCATGGGCTGATAGGTTGATTTGTCGTTAGATAGTTACAGACCACAGGAGTTGCTATGGGCTATAGGCAATTACAGAGCATGAGATTTTCAAACAAGAATTTAGGTAATATGTCTGTTATCTGTTTCCCAGACAGAACAATCAAAGGGGAGGGTGAGTCTGCAGTTGATCTCCAGATCACTCTGCCCTTCGGCTTATGCAGTAAGCATGTTCACAGAAGCAAAACAAAGAGCTGATTACAAGGTTAGCCATTTGAGTGGAAAATTCCTCTTCACTCCAACTTTGTTCTTTTTCCAGACTGTTTTGGCTGTTCTAGGTCATTTGCATTTCTATATGAATTTTAGGATCAGCTTGGCAGTTTCTGAAAAGAGCCACCTAGGATTTTGATAGGGATTGTGCTGGATCTATAGATTAATTTGGAAATTATTATCAAGTTATCAATATTAAGTGGCCTAATCCATGAACATGATCTCCATTTATTTAAATCTTTAATTTCTTTCAACAATCTTTTGTAGTTTTCAGTATTCCATTCCTAAGTATTTTTTTCCTTTTGGTGCTACCATGAATTAAATTGCTTTCTTAATTTCATTTTCAGATTGTTCATAGCCAATGTATAGAAATACAATTTAATTTATGTATGTTGAACTGTATCTTGCAATCTTGCTGAATTTATTCATTTTAATAGTTTGTGTGTGTGTGTGTTCTTTAGGATTTTCTATTTAGAAGACCATGTCATCTGCTAATAGAAATAATTTTACTTCTTTTCCAATTTAGATGACTTTTATTTATTTTTCTTGCCTACTTACCCTAGCTAGAACCTATTGCCACTACATTGAATGGAAGCGGCAAGAATGTACATCCTTCTTGTGATCCTGATCTCAGGCATAAAGTTTTCAGTCTTTTATCATTAAGTCTATTAACTGTAGGATTTTCATGTCCTTTTATTAGATTAAAGAAGTTCCTTTCTACTTCTTACTTGTTAAATTTTTTTTTATCATGATGTTAGATTTTGTCAAGTACTATTTTGTATCTATTGAGATAATCATGTAGTTTTTCTCCTTTATTCTATTCATATAGCATCTTACACTGATTGTTTCTGGGATAATTTCATTAGGAGGATGTATAATCCTTTTTTATATTTTGCTGGATTTAGTTTACCAGTATTTTGTTGATATTTTTTGCATGTATATTCATAATAGATATTGGTCTGTAGTTGTGATGTCTTTGGTTTTGTTATCAGGGTAATAGTGGCCTCATATAATGAGTTAGAATGTGTTCTCTCACGTATTATTTTGGAAGAATTTGAAAAGAATTCATAATAATTGTTCTTTAATATTTGATAGAATTCACCAGTGAAGACATCAAGGCCTAGGATTTTCTTCGTGGGAGTGATTTATATTACTAATTCAATCTCTTTATTGTTATTCTATTCAGACTTTGATTTTTCTTGAGTCAACCTCAGTAGTTTGTATCTTCCTATCAAGTTGTCCATTTCACCAAAGTTAGACAATTTCTTGGCATATGGTTTTTCATATTATTTCCTTATAATCCTTTTTATTTCTCTAAGATTATTAGTAGTGCCCATCTCTCTTCATTCCTTGTTTTAGTAATTTGAGTCTTCTCTCTTTTTAGCTTGACCAAACCAGCTAATGACTTATCAACTTAGCTGATCTTTTTCAAAGAACCCACTTTTGGTTTCATTGATGTTCTCTATTGTTTTTTTTTTTTTCCTATTTCGTTTACTTCCTATTTTGTCTCTATTATTTCCTTCCTTCTCTCTGGTTTGAATTTAGTTTTCATTTCCTTTTTATAGTTGCTGAAAATGGAACGTTTTGTAATTGATTTGACATCTTTCTTCTTTTCATAATATAGGCATTTTCAGCTATAAATTTCTAAAGACTGATTTAGCTGCATTCTACAAGTTTTAGCATATTACATTTTTGTTTGAATCCATCTCAGAATATTTTCTAATATCCTTTGTGATTTCTTCTTTGACCCATTGATCATTTAAGTATGTGTTGTTTAATTTCCACATATTTGTAAATTTCCAAATTTTACTATTGTTTTTGATTTCTAATTGAATCCTATTGTGGTTAGAAAACATACTTTGTATGATTTCAAACCATTTAAGTTTATTGAGGCTTGTTTCAAGGCCTCGTATATGATCTATTCTGTGCTATATGCACTTGAAAAGAGTCTGTATTCTGCTATTTTTGCAGGGGAGTGTGTTACAGATGTTGGTTAGTTAGGTCTAGATGGTGTATAGTGTTGTTCAAGTCTTCTATTTCATTGTTGATCCTCTGCCTAGGAGTTATATCAGTTATTAAAAGTGGGATATGAAATCTTCAATTAATACCATTTATTTGTCTATTTCTCCCTTTATTTCTGTTAGTTTTCACTTTGTGTATTTTGGGGCACTGTTGTTAGGTGTATATATATGTTCATAATTTATATATCTTCCTGATGGATTGACCCTCTTGTCGTTATAAAATTTTTTTTATCTCTAATAACATTTTTATTTTAAAATTTATCTGATATTGACATAGCCATACCAGGTGTCTTTTGGTTACTGTTTGTGTTGTATATTCCCCATCCTTTTACATTCAATCTATGTGTGTCTTTGAATATAAAATATGTCTCTTGTAAACAGAATATAGTTGGTTCGTGTTCTTTTCTTCTCTTCTTCCAATCTCTGCTTTTGATCGGAGTGTTTAATTAATCTACATCAGGATCTATGTCTTCCATTTGGCTATTTCTTTTCTACATGTCTTATGCAATTTTTATTTCTCTTCCATTATTCTTCCATTACTGTCTTCTCTTGTGTTAAATAGATACTTATTGTATACCATTTTAATGCCCTTATTGTTTTTCCCCATTCTAAAAAAAAATTTTAATAGTTGTCCTGGGGATTTTATGTGGCATCTTAAGAATTTTTTTTCACTAGAGCTTCATTTCCTCTATACCTCCTTTTTGCTAGTGTTGCCATATAAATTGCATCTTTAAACATTATAAGCCCATCAACACAGTTTTATAGTTATTGCTGTATGCAATTGTCTTTTAATCAGATAGGGGAAGAGTTGTAAACAAAATAATACATTTAGACTCTCTTTTATATTTACTTATATAGTTATCTTTCTAGTTCTTTATTGCTTCATATGGTTTCAAATTATTATCTACTGTCTTTTCATTTCAGTCCCACAGATTCCCTTTAATGTTTCTTAAAGGGAAAGTCTGCTAGCACAGAATCCTCTCAGCTCTCTTTTAATTTTTCCTTCATTTTAGGGTGGTAGTTTTGCTAGATATATAATTCTTTGTTTATAGTTTCTTCCTGCTACAATAACAAATCCATAAGTTGGAAGTGTTTAACACTCATTATTGATAATGGGCAAAACACGCTGACAAAAAAAAATCAGTAGAGATATAAAACATTTGAACAAACTATCAATCAACTGGACCTAATTGACATTTATACACCTAATAACTGAAAAATACACATTATTTTCAAGTGCATATTTTATGACATATGCTGGGCCACAGTATACAACTCAATAAATTTTAAAATATTGAAGTCATATGGAGTGTGTTCTGGAAGCGTTATAGTATTAACCTTTACATTTAGGTTTGTGATCCATTTTAAATTAATTTTCATATATCATGTGAGGTAAGAGTTGAAGTTCACTTTTGTCCTAAAGGATACCCTATTGTTTAAGTATTAATGTTTTTAAAAGACTTTTCCCATTTAATTACATCTTGCAAAAATTAATTAACCATATATGTGAGTTTATATCTGGACTAATGAGAAAACGATAATTTAAAATAGGAGTAATATTGTCAGAGAGATAAGGAACAATGTTAGAAGCATGGAACTGGAGCAAGCAATAATGAAAAAGAATTAATTAGAGATGCCGATTTATTAAAAGGAAAATTATTGAAATGAATTCTGTAAGTAAGGATGAATAGCAGAAGAACAAATTAGTGAGAAAAGAATAGATTCAAAGAATACAACCAGAAGATGTTAAGAAGGGGTAAAGAAACAAAGTATAAGAGAAAAATTAAGAGGTATGGAGGACAGATATAGAAATTCAACATCTCCTCAAAGAAGTCCTAAAAGTAGAAAAATAGATAAGTGGAGGAGAGGAATTATTTGAAAAATAATACTGAAAATTTAAAGAACTATAAAAGACATCAGATTGAATGTGTTCAGAGTTCCAAATAGAATGGAGAATTAAAAACCTCACATTAAGACACATTATAATAAAAATTTCAAGTAGAAAATTCTAAAATGTTCCAGTGATATAAAACAGTTCAGTTAAAATGAACAAAATTCAGAGTGTTATTAGACTTTTCCATAGTAACACTGGAGGTAAGACAGTGATGTAATAATATCTTCACAGTTTTTTAAGAAAAAATTTTAGACATTAGCTTAAAACACAGAGTTTATTGCAAGATTGAAAATAGTGGTGAAGAGAATTAAACAATTTTGAAACCAAGACTGTTAAGATGAAATATTAAAAAGTCATAGCTAATTGCTAGTTCTTAGTCTACTTTTATTCTATTGTTAATGTTTTTAAAATGAATCTCAATGTTTCTGTACTGTTAGAATGGCCTTGACCAAATCATTTACAGTTATAGAAGTTCAATAAATCAATACCTTCAGCCATATACAACTGAAAACCAAATAGCCGTGGCTTCACCAAGAGTGTTTTTATATTATTATTTTTAATATAATAATAGAAAAATAATAAAAATATATTATTTTTATTATGAAGATTATTGAGCATGCACAAAAATAGAGATTATAATACATCTAACCCCTATGTGCCATCACTCCCCATTTTTTTGAAAAAAATAAATAAATTCCATAGGCAGTACTGTGTACTTCATACAGATTCACAACAGGAAGTACCTCATCTCTAGTTGTCTATATTAGTGGCTCAGGTGTCCTTTTTATCTCATTTTAAGATATCTGGGATGATAGGAAAGGAAGGCCAGTGGGCTGCGTCTGCCATCTTGCTCAGGTTCCCCCTACACATTTCAGTTCAAAGATTTGAATTCTAGTACAAGAGGAAGTACATGAGATTCTTAGGTAGCACAGAGGTGTTAGGTTCCCCAAAGGAGGAACGCACAAGGCCAAAGGGGTTAAGCAAGATTTACTGTAGCAGAGTGACAGCCTGGCTGAGCCAAAGATGGCATCAGCCCCGAAAGCAAGGGGAGCTGAAACTTATATGGGGCTTGAGGTGGGCTTTTTTGGTGGGAATATTTCGGGTGGGTAAATTGGCGGGGGAGGGAGGAGAGTTCAGTGAAATGGGAGGTGAGCATGTAGCATTGCCAACCCGATGCAAAGTATGGTTCCCACACAAAGGTAAGGGAGGAGTCTGGTTCCCACACTATGGGGGCTTGGGATTGGGCCCTCCTGGTCCTAACAAGAGGCAAGAAACAGGAAACATGAAATCAAGGTACTCAAATGAGGTGGGGGTAAGAGACTGCGGGAGTCCCTGGGGAGAAGGAACAGAGACATAGGAGAGGAAGGTGCTAAGTTGGGCTTTGGTCCATGGAGCAGAGGTGTTGATTCAGACACAGATAAACTTTCCATGGGTGGTCCATTTGCAGAAGGGTCAGGGCCAGGGAGGTAGTTCTCAGAGTTCTCAGTACCTGGATGAAGGGTCACCACAGGTGAACTCAGGAGCTGGGGGTTGTCTCCAGCAGGCTTGAGCACTGACTTTTCTTCATAGGGCTGTGGTAACCAAATGGTTAGAGTGGCTCCCAATAGCTGGTCAGGGGGAGAATGGGGATTCTTCCTGCATCCATAGATGAGGCTAAATACATCCAAGGGGGCCTGGGGCCTGGGCACAGTCAGAAACCTTTGTCACTGCTGTCTGCCCCCGCCCCCCCCAAACACACCCCTCTCCCATATATATCTTTATGACCCTGGGGAGGGAAGATAAGGAGGAAATTAACAAATTTAAGTGAATCGTTTCCCCACTGTCTTTCCCCAACCTTCCTCTGACCCAGTCCCTGTTACTAGGTCCTTTTTTCTCCATCCCTTCTCCCTTTCACCTACTTCTATCCATGACCCTTCCTGTCCCCTAAACTTTCTTCATAATTTTCAGCTTTCTCCTTCTGCCCTCCTTTCTCCTAAGTCAGAGAGTGAGGCAGAGCCTGCGATGGGGGCTCTGGGAAGGCAACTGTCTGTCTCTAAGGTTTGTTTCTTTTGAATGGGAGCAGGTAACACCAGAATAAAAAGCAGAAATTGCAAGAAATAGTGAATATTCAGATTAGACTCAGTTATAGTTTTTTCTACCTTTTTTCTCTATGGTTCCTTTTTCCTGGCCATCTTTCCTGGGACAGAAGCTGTCCCCAGCTCCGTTGTTTCCCTGCCCCGGTCAAACCAAGCCCACTCACCCAGTGCCCTGCACCTACAGCTTAGAAGGACAAACAAGACTGATAGCACCAAGCCCTTGGCCATGAAGAGTCCACAAGGCATGGCAACAAGGAACCTGGAGGCAGCTGAACCAACGGAGAAAAGGAAACTTGCTTTCCTTGTGGGAGGAGGGAGAAAGGAGGATGGACCTGGGCTGGATGTCAGCTGTTTTTGTAATGTCCCTGAGCCAGGCCCCTTGCTGCTGGAGCTTGTTTGTATGTATAAGAACCACCCTGAACTGACTATGCAGGGGCGATGGACGCAGGAGTGGGGGACAGGGTCACAGGGTTCTCTCTGGGCCTATCAGGACACCCAGTCATAGGGAACCCAGGAGTCCTGGATGAAGAAAAAGGTTGGCTCCAGGAAGAGATAAGGATCAGAGTTGAGTGGGGTGGGAGAGATAGAGGCAGGGAAGTAGGAAGATTCCTACCAGATTAGACAGACAGGGCTGTCAGGTTGGACCATCAGTAGGAGGCTACTGAGGCCAGAAAAAAAAGGCAGATATTCTGGGGTGGGGAGACCCCAGAATCAGAGCTAGGCAAACCAGGTGTGGGGGTCATGCAGAGGGCCCCAGGGAGGTCTCTCGGGTCCCAGCAGTCTAGAGCCTGGGGCTTTACCCTGTCTGTTTCTAAGTGGCTGGGTGACAGTTTTGGACTGTATGCATAGGATCTCTGGGCCTCATTCCTTCAGCTGTGATGTCTTGGATAGTCCCTAAGATGCTTTGGACTCTGAATTCTAAGAGGCTCCTCCTCACATCTGTGGGGCTGTCAAGGAGGGAGCAATGACTGTGACTGTCTACACTCTCGTCGGGGTTCCTATGTGACACAGCATCTTACAGTGTCCTCATTCTGCCACTTGAAAAGGTGTCAAGTGGCATTTTATGGTTGTTTTAATTGACATTTCTTTGATTACTAACAAGTGTGAACATCACTTGGATGCCTCTAGGACTTCCTCTTCCATAAACCGTTTTTCACATGCTTTACCCATTTCTACTGCGATATCTGTCTTTCTCCTGTTGATGAGCATAACTCCTTGTATATTATAGACTGTACTGCTGTGTTGGTTTTAGACATCGTCAGTGAATTTTTCCTGGTCCATCGTCTGCTTGATAACTTTCCCATAGTGTTATTCATTGAATAGAATCCTTTGAATTTGATGTAATCAAATTATTTTTTGCCTTATGATTTGTGCTTTTGAATGAGAAGTCCTTCCTCATCCTTAGATCACACAGTCCCCTGCAGTTTTTTTTCTATTAACATAATAATTTTATTTTTCACATGTATATCTTGAATCCACCTGGAATTCATCTTTGTATTTAGTGTTAGGTAAGAATCTACTGTTTTGGGTTGATTGTTTTGTTTTTTTTTTCATGTGCTCTGTCAGTTTTCTCAAAGACATCTACCAAATAATGGGCACTTTGCCCCGTTGATTTGTGATGCTTCCTTATCATAAAGTTTTGATTTTTGTCATTTGATCTGATGTCTCGAACTCCTGCTAAACTCTCATGAGATCTAATAGTTTGCAGTTTCTGCTTATTTTTTTTCTAAGTAAATGACAATTTTAAGTACTTTCCCTCTCTAATCTTCTTTCATCTTATCTGTTTTCCTTTTCCTGTGGCATTGACCAGGACCTCTAATGCTATCTTAAGCACTAGTAGTAGCTGTGGAAATCCTTGATTTGAATGTCCACTTTCTCCACTAATGTGTGCTGTACTCTTTGTTAGACAGTCTTTACCAAGTTATTTTGTCCTATTTCTCATTTATGAAGGGTTTTTTTTCTTATAATAATAAATGTATTGAACTTTTCCAGATGCTTTTTCTGCATCAGTTGACTTTTTTCCTGTGGTTTATTAATTTGGTTCATTTTCATGGATTTGGTCCTGGGATAAACCCCACATGATCATAATGCATTCATTTTTAACACACTGTTAACTTCAGCTAGCTAATATATATATATATATATATTTTTTTTTACTCTATGTCCATCAGAGAAATTAATTTATAATTTAATTTTCCAGTATTATTCTCCACTGGTTTTGAGATTAAGATGAAATTAGCCTCTCAAAATGAGCTAGGCAGCTTTTGCTTTTCTATTTTCTGCAAAATCTTGTATAAAATATGAATCAAATGTTTCTTAAAAGAATGGCGATACCTATAAAATCATCTGAGTCATGAAATTTCCGTCAAGATAGGGCTTTATCTAATATTTCAATTTCTTTTATATTCATTAATCTATTTATTAATCCATAAAAAGCATTTTATATACTTTTTTAAAATTTGTCCACTCCTGGGATTTCAAAAAGTATTTGTTCAGGATATGTGTATTTAAAAATCTTTTTAGAGTGTGGGGTTATTTTCTTCTTTTCTTTCGGTTTGTTGTTTTTTTATTTATCTTCACTGAGTCTTGTCAGAAGTAGGCCTATCTTATTAAACTTTTCAAAGAACTAATTATGAGTTTTCTTAATCTCCACTTTTTTAATCCTTATAATTGATTTCAAACCCTCATCATTATTATTTTTCTCCTTATATTTCTTCAGGCTTGCTCCATTGCTCACTTTCCACCTTCTTGAGTTGAATATTTAGCTCATTTGTCTTTAACCTTTTATATTTCTGCTTTTAAAGTTATTAATTTCCCCTCTAAATATTAACTATGCCCCATAAACTTGATCTGTAGTCTTTATATCATAATGTATTTTATTGTAAACTTAAAGATTTATATAACATATTAATAACTATCACTTTGTTTCAAAACATACTATTTTAGCTTTACTTATATGCATTCTTAACTTTATTGCATTGTTTAGAGAATATATTCTGTATCATAGTAATTCTTTGGAATTTATTTAAGTTTCTTTTATTTCTTCAAACAAGGTCTACTTTTGTAAGTAGTCTATGTATATTTGAAATAATATATATTATCTGTTTTTATTTATATAGTGTGTTTTATATATGTGTGTGCATATACACACATATATTTATAAATA
>NW_006494614.1:42500952-42527369 GCF_000325575.1 Pteropus alecto | reverse complement strand
ATTTATTTTAAAATATAGTTTAATATAAATATATGTCATAATATATATAACATGTTTATAAATATTATATAAATATGTGGGATATCTAGAATTTTTTAATCATCTGGTTTAGAACTTAGATTCCTCAGTTTATTTTTTGTTTCATTGATCTATAATCTTTTAAGAGAGATGTGACTCTCCAACTACATCTGTTAATTATTTACTTCTTGCATTTGTGATGGTGTTGCTTGATATATTTTATGACCATAAATTTAGATACATGTATGTTTATAACAGTTCTATTTTCTTATTCAAGTGTGTCTTTTATCAATATTTATTATATATCTTTGTCTCATAATATTTTTTACCTTAAATTCTATTATTTTGTTCAATATTAAGATTGCTACTACAGTTTATTTTGTTTCACATTGGCCAGGTATATTTTTTTAACTTTTCATTTTTAACCTTTTAAAATCTTTTTTTTAAGTGTATCTTTTGTAGACAATTTTTAAAAACCCAAACTGAGAGTCTCTATTCTTATTTTAGAGTTTAACCCACTTAAATTTTTTGGAACTGCTTTTTATATTAGGATTTATTATTGCCTTCTTATTTCACTTTTTCCATTTATTGTAATTTTCTAAAAATTATTTTCTTACTTCCCTTTGGATAGACCTATATTTTGCTGGTTTAAAGGGTACACATTGTGTTTACTTAACTGGAAACTCATATTTATATTGATTTACTTGAGTTGCTGCCTTAAACTTATCGCTATATGCATGTTGCCTCTCGCGAGACTAGGACGTAACCATCCTCATGTCCTTCTGATCTCTTCTCCTCGCTCCTTGTTGATGTTGCCTAGAATGTTACTTTTCAATTGTCATGGATATATTTTCTCTATTTCTTCATTTTGGTTCTAGCTGCCTTTTTTTAAGACAAAAATAGACTTTACCAAGGTGCTCGTTCACACCTACTTCCTCACCTCTTGTAGCATCTCCTGGATTTGTTTTTCATCTTAATCGAGTACTTCCTCCAAGAGCATTTTCCGTGGGGCTCTTTGTATGAGTCAAAACTTCTAGGCCTTAGAAGTCCCAAAGTATTATGTGCTCTCATTTGAATGATAGTGTGGCTGGATATAAAATTTTAGGTACAAATTTCTTTAAGAGTTTAAAAATATTACTCAGTTATCTTCTTGCATCCAGTGTTCCTCTTAAGAAGTCTGATGTGAATCTAATTCTTGTTCTTTTGTAGGTAATTTGAAAGTCTTTAAAATTTTTTCTTTGTCTTTGAAGTCTTTACATTTCACATAATGGGTCCAGGGCTGTGTGTGTGTGTGTGTGTGTGTGTGTGTGTGTGTGTGTGTGTGTTTCCTATTTTGTCTGAGATCTTTCCTTTTTCTATACTTCTCAGAGATTTATATTCTTCAAATAGTTTTTCCTTTCTATCTTTTCTCTCACACAGGGCTTCTTAACAACCATATATCAGTGCATCTACTTTTTCATGTCTCTTCACTTCTCTCTGATTTTCAAATTTCCTGACCTTTTCTAGGAACTATTTGGGAGAATTCCTCAACTTTTCATCAGCTTACTCTCCAGCTACATCTGTAATTTATTTATCACATACATTGTGGTCATTATTTCAACTATAATGTCTTTTACAACCAATATTACCATTTAGCAGTTTGAATGGTTCTTGCTCTTAGTTCACATAGTCTATGTCTTCCCTTACCTCTTTAGCTATATTGATCACACTTACTTAGAATTATTGTACTGTCAGTTCCCATAGTTCTGCTCCAAATGGTTTCTATTGTTTGGTGAGTTATCATTCTTTTAAGGTAGTAGTTCTCCTGAGATGCAAAGTTGTTTTGGCTTGTGAATTCAGAATTCTCAGGAGTTATCATACACCCAGTCTGGTCATAAGTAATGGTGGGGAAAAATAAAACGAGAAAACTAAATCCTTCTATCTAGTGAGTTTTAAAAGTGGAAGGGATAAGCCCCAGAGCACAAGGGTACCCCCTTCTGTACCCACATTGTTGTCATTCTCATCCTCTGGTCAGAGTTTCAACTTTAAACTCTTTAGGAAATACCCCTTCTTTTGTAATTCACCTGCCTTGGAGTGTGAAGAAGGAAGGGGTTAGGGAGCAAATACCCATGGGCAGCTCGCCATCTATTTTCATCAATACTCCACTGCTTTTTCTGTGCCTCAAGATCCCCTAGAGCACTTGTAAGCTAGGCTGTTGCAGCCTTTTCTGTGGCGAAGGGGAGGCCACGACAGTCTTAAGGCCCATGACGGCAAGAGTCAAGAACAGAATTAAAAGCCTCCTCTCACCTGTTTCTTGCTATATCTTCAGCCACCATCTGCCCCAGGCTATGGTCACTCTCTTCATACCCCCCATTCAACACACACCAACACAGCCTCCAGCTCTCATGTCATTTTGGTTCCATTTGAGCTCATTCCAGAAATCCAATCTAACTGTCTTTTCTATAGTTCCCGTATTGTCCTCCTCATTCCTCTCACTCCAACTTCGTGTCTGAGCTCCAGATGCTCCTCTGCAGCACCCCATGCTTCAACCATCTTGGAAAAATCCTTGTGTTTTCTTCTCATGACTCTGGCCATTCCTTCCCAGGATCCCCTCTTCTGGTGACACCCCAGACCTACCTGCGCTCAGAGCCTTTGAGGGAAGGTGAGCCAGAGGTCCCCTCTGGCAAAGTGATCAGACCCGAGGAGGACACAAAGAAAACAATGGCTGCTCAGGAGACTAGCCTATAGAATAGGATTGGCTCAAAAAAACTTTGTAAGGAAGTAAGAGGGGACAGAGTCGGCTCCTTAAGGCCCCTCAGGCCAGGGGTACCTGGGGCCTGGGATCTTTACAACAAACTGGAGACCAGGCTGGCACTGGGCCCAAAGGTAGGAGAGTTTCTCCCTGCGCTGGTGAGAAGCAAGGGGCATGGCTAAGACATGCAGGTCCAGGGTCTTCCAGGACAGGCTTGCCTCCTGGGACACCCAGCCTATTCATGACTATCTTTGTGATCAGATCAGATGGTGCACATTTTTCTCCCTGGGTCTTAAGCTTAGCAAGTCCTGAATGTAGCTTTCTACTAGCCCAGGCTCCAGGGGTTCTGACCCCAGAGGCAAGCCTCCCTGGTCACTCCTTCCCTGAATCTGAGGTTATCCAGACTGCCTGGCCACCCTTCTTCCTTCCTCACACTGAGACCCCAGACCCACCTGTACCTTCTAGGAGTCATGTGGGGGTCCACATAGGAGAAGTGGCCAAGGCTAAAGAGAAAAGAAAGTAAACAATGACTCCAGAATCTGGAAGACAGAATAAGGTCTGATCCCAAAGCTGTGAAAGGAAGTAGGGGACCCAGATACAGTCCCTCAAGGCCCTTTAAGCCAGAGGTGACCTGTGCCTAAGGTCTGCATATCAGAGCTGTTGGTGTGTGTATATAAGAAAAAGAGTCAGTAAGAGACTCCAAGTTCCTGTCTAGTGGGCCCTGGGCATCTTTTCCCACTAGGTGGGACCAGGACTGGCAGAGTCAGAAGTGAAAGCCCTTCTCTGGAGATGGGCCCCTCACTCCATCCGGACTAGAGCAGAAGACCTGGGGGGATCTGGAGCATGGAGGGACACAAAGTGGGTGAGCGATGTTTCTTCCGAGCCCTGGGAGAGAGGGATTGCATTTCCTCGGGAAAGGAGCTCACCTAGAGACACCACTAGGCCGATGTTTCTGAGAATAGTGACCAAGTTGCTGGAAGAGTTGCAGCTTCCACACCAGTAAGGCCCTGAGTCCTCCTCCCTCAGCTGAGTAATGGTGATGATGAAGAAGCCAACATCTGGTGCATCCCAGATCGTGAGTCAAGAGTCCTAAGGAGCCATTGGGGCCTGGAGCTGGTGACTAATCTGGTACAGTCATTTGGAGATGTCTGCAGACACCAGGTTTTCTTCTTGCAGGGCACTCTCTTGGGACAGTACTGGCATTGCACGGAGAGTGTCTGCCAGGCCACTTCATGAAGTTTCTCAGGTGCAACTATCTTTCCCCAGGAACCTGGATAACATGCCTTCTGGTCAGGTGGACCCAGCCATCCCTGTCAGGGCTGAGAGGTAAGGGGAGCAACTTCTGATGCCCACACCTAGAGCATGTTCCCCAAAGCTAGCCCTCTGGTCACAGAGCCACCCTGCTCCCTGTTCCACCTCTCTCCTTCACCCTCTGCATCTCACCTAATTCCAGGAGTACCAGCAGGATAGGTAGCAGGAGCAGGCATAGGGCTCCCCAGATCATGCCAGCCCCAACCTGTTTCTGACGATGGAGGAAAGAAGGAAAGGAGAGGTTTCTGGGGAGAGGGAACCAGAAGCTGGGTCTGATTCAGCCCCAGTTTCCTAACATCTCTGAACTGGAAGAATTAAGAAAGGTCAGCACCTTGATTGGGGATGTGGGCAGCCTGAAACATGGACCCTGTGGGCAGAGTGGAGGGAGTGGTAGTCAGGCCTAAGTTTAGGCCTGCAGACCTCAGCCCCGCCTCAACTGCTCCCCTTTGCCCAACTTCTCCCATCTCCATTGCTCCAAACCTTCCACCCATCACACTCCTTCATCGTTGCTGGGGTAACCTCTGAGAATGCCCAAGAAGAAACCACGGTGCAGTAATAGGCTGTTCCTCTTTGCTTTTTTTCTGTACACTGCCTATGAGAGGTTGGGGGTCCTTTGGTGGCCTGACCAGAGTTCTGAGCCCCTCTGGTCCCCAGGGCAAGACAGGGACCCCACTCCCAGGCTTGGTGGGTCAATGATGTGTTTTCACCTTAAGAGGTTTGTGGGGGCTACAGAGTTTCAATTCCAGGAACTATAAGGAAAGATGGGGGCCAGGATAAGTGGAAAGAAAGAGAATACTGAGTGGGGATTATCAGAGGGGAGGCCAAAAGAGAGTGGATTAGTTGAGGCGGGGAGGGGGTGAGCAGCATCATGTCCATATCTTCAGTTCCTACTCTTCCTACTCCCTAATAGTGCTCAATCAGTGTTGGTTAAAGGAACTCATAAGTGAATGAAAAAATGAAAAACCTTTTGGTTTTAATGATGCGTGTGTAAAAATGTGTGGAGGACAAAAATGGCCAAAGATGGAACAACTCAAGCAACAAAATAAAGTAGTGTTGAATTATAACCCAAAGTATAAAATAAATACCCCTGAGTTCATGTTCATATAAATAAATGATTGAGTAAATGAGCAAGTGGGGAGAATAGACAAATCTCTCATGCAGAAGAATTCCAGATAATTTATGAAGACACTCTGCCCTCAAGTGGGAGAAGCATAACTCCCACTTCTTAAGGGTTGTCCATGGCGACTTCCTTCCAAAAAATGCAATATGGAAAGGAGGAGGAGAGTAACTTTACAGTGGACAAACTTGGCAAACACCAGCTCAGCCTGGAGATTGAGGTTAAGATCAACAGTGATTATCATGAGGGTAGTATGTATCCTTGCTTTCATGGGATGAGTATGTCATTTTGCCTTTATGGTCTTCTTCCCTAAAACTCCTAAACTCATGAGAAAAAATGTCAAGCAACTCTCAATGAAGGACAATACAAAATACCTGAGCAGTGTTCCTCAAAACTGTCAAAGTCTTTAAAAAAAAAGAAAGAAAGAAAGAAATTCTGAGAAACCGTTATAGCTAAGAGGACCCTAAGAAGACATGATGACCAAATGTAATCAAGTATCCTGGATAGGATCCTGAAACAAAAAAAAAGGATATTAGATAAAAGCTAAGGAAATCTGAATGAGGTATAGACTTTATTCAAAATAATATATCTTTATTGATTGATTAATTGTAACAAATATACAGTAATAACGTAAGATATTACTAATAGAATAAACTGGGTATTTGGGAACTCTGTAATATCCTCACACCTTTTCTGAAATCTAAAACTATTCTAAAATTTATAAATGTAGACTTCATTTAAAAATATAGAGAGACTATTGTATAAAACCTATTTATTAATACTCGCTAACAAAGAAAATATACACTTTTTAAACTTTGATTAGGCATAAAGAATACACATTGTAGCAATTTAATTGATCAGTTTATCTAAGGTCTACTTGCTGCACTGCACACTGACTGTGTGTGTATCCCACTGGGTGTTGAATTCACATCACTGGTTTTCCCAGTAGCTTGTAACCTAGCTCTCCTTAGGCACATTCAGTCTTCAGAGAGTGCTGTTCAGATAGTGATTTTTCACCTCCTTAAAATGAGTGGACACTTTGGTCTGCTGAAGACCTCACATGTCCCTAGACCTCCCTGCCCTGGTCCTGCTGTGGAACTGGACCCTGGGGGACCCAGAGAGAAGGGTGAACGCAGGAAAGAGAAAGTGGGAAGGTGGAGTTTCTGAAGCAAATAACCAGAAGGCCTGGAGTCCAAGCTTTCACTGGGCACTAGAAGGGAGCTCAGGTAAGAGGGAATGAAAGGGAGAGGGGTCTACAGCTACTTCCTGTTTGTGGCCAACTGTCCTCACCATGAGGTTCACCTGAGTGCTCAGCTACCCTGCCTTAACTGGACCTCTTGGCTTGATTAAATGCTCTAGCCTGCATTAAGGCCCCATAATCTGTGCCCACCACTGTCTCTGGCCCCCAGTGTGTCTAGTCCCCTCACAGTCCACTCCTGACTGCCATGTTGGTCCTGCCTCAGACTGTGCTGGAGCTTGTCCCGTTCCCCAGCTGCTGCAGTGCCTCCAGGGGCTGCTCCCCAACTAGTCTCACTGTGAGGGACCACAAGGGGGCCCTCTTGCAAGAAGCTGGTACAGAGGACTCAAGCCTGTAACTACCACCCCAGCTCCTGTTATGAGCACATAGCATCTGGCCCTGATCCTGGACTGTTTTTATCATTACCTGTTGTGGACACTTTTTGTTCCAGACCATGAGTGCCCTGAGGGCCAAGCCAATTTCTCTCATTTCTGTGTGAGCCGTGACTTGTTCGACCTTACGTCAGTTATTGTCTGTGCATGGTCCTTGATCTGATGGCGTGGAGCACATCTCCAGCCTCTTGTGTTTTTCCTTGTGGACACTGAGCTTCACAGTAGGCCAGCGGCTTGCCCAGGGTCTCACAGAGATTTCAGAACTGAGCTGGGCATTTGAACCTTGTTCTCAACATATACTCAATGCTTTGCACCCTGTTGAGAAGCCCCCATCTACCCCAGCTTCCTCAGTGTGTCCTCATCGTCCATGCAGTGGGCCACACTTAGACTTGTAGGCCCAAGGACAAGGCGGTAGCAACGGAGGAGACTCCAGATAAAGGGCAAAAGGACTAGGGCACCAAAATAATACGAGCCCTTTCTTTGAGAAGGGAAAATAAAAAGTCATAAGTATGATTCTCTCTTTAAGAGGAATATCTGCTTTAATTAAACGGAAATTATAAATCAAACGACCCAGGCGTAAAAGTACCATGTACTATAGAAAGTTATCATCTGTATTAATAAGAAGCTCAATTTATAACAAGGAACTGAAGACCTTGTTAACTGACCAGTTACGTTGAAACGAAAATCTAGAAAACACCACCGTTAGAATTTCCTGAGTTATGGAAATGCCCCATATTTTCCTGCCCAACGTAGTAAGTAGCCACTAGCCACGTGCAGTTGTGGAGCACCTGACATGTGGCAAGTGTGACAGAGGAACTGAATTTTCATTTTCTATTTAATTTTAACGTAAATGTATATAGCCACATGTGGTTAGTGGCTAGAGTATTAGATAACACAGCTCTAGGTGACCAAGGTGAACTTTAACAATAGCCTGCCCCTCTCCCAGGGGGCAGATTTCTTTGTTGTGTCTTATTTGTGAATGTCAAAACTGTAAAGCTAATAAAAGATAATATGTGAGAATGTCTTTGTACATTGCCTAAAATACAATATTCAAAAGATGATTGTGCTTTAGATTGGGAAGGACATCTTAAATGAGATCCCAAAACATGAGTCATGAGGGGAGAATAGTTGGGCTTACATTGTCAAACACTGGCTTCACCAACACAACCTGTGCATGAGAGAAAGCGAAGTTTATGGTTTATAGTGGTCAGGGAGAGCACCAATTGTGCAGAGCTGTGGGAGAGTCTTGGAGGAAGGCAATGTCAAAATTTATTAAGAGGTTTACTTTAAGGCAGGTGTTTCAAGGAGCAGCCGGATTGTGACTGGGGAAAGAGCGCGACATACTAATCCAGGATTGGTTGAAACAGCAAAATGAGGATTTTGAAGCAAGGATTCAAGAATCTGAGTGTGCAAACTATCTCTTGATGCTTTCTATTGAAGAGTTGATGGGTCTTTCAGGGAGTTTTTATAATGAACAATTAAACTACATGCCTGGACAAGTAACTCACAGAAAAGTAAATACGTAATGGAAAAGCCATGTTAATATAGACAGTAAGATGTGATTTCAGTTCTCATGGTCAAGACAGAATGTGGTTACAGATGGTTTCAGTTCAAAAATAAGAATTTATATTCAAACAGAGGATATCGTGGACAAAAGCAATGTTGGGGAACACCTCCACAATGACACTCTGGCCATCTTGCATGCATCCACAGAAGCCACACAGGCGAAGGCTTCTGCGTCATGAGTCATGACAGAGAATGAGAGGCTGGGAGGCCTCTTGCAAACATCTCTCACTCACCTCCCAACCTCCCCAGGGAGGGAGATAGTTTCTCATCACCGCCCATTTTCTGATGAGGGAAGAGGCTTTCTGCCTGATCCTTTCAGCACAGAGGAG
The DNA here is from genome assembly GCF_000325575.1 of Pteropus alecto. Classification (NCBI taxonomy): domain Eukaryota; kingdom Metazoa; phylum Chordata; class Mammalia; order Chiroptera; family Pteropodidae; genus Pteropus; species Pteropus alecto. The sequence goes on along the minus strand of NW_006494614.1, from coordinate 42,518,668 downwards.
CAGACTGTGAGACCGCTGAGCACAGTTGTGAATGAGATCCCTGGCAGTGGGGTGTCACACAACTCACCTTGCAGTTATCTGGCCCCTTTTATCCTGGTGTGTGGAACTAGAACCACAGGAAGCTGACACCTTTGGCTAATCTTCCTTTCACTGTCTATGTAAGTAGTAAACTGTCTAAATCTAAAAGCAGCTCATTGTATCTTTCCTGACCAAATCAGTCAGGTCTTGGTCTTGGCCTTGCTTTGTCCTGTGTAGGCTCAACAATTAACAGATGAAAAACCTATAGAAGATATTTGCTATGTCTAAAACTGACCTTGAATTAATATCTAAATGAACCAAGGAGTTATTTAAAAATCAGCAAGCAAAAGAAAGGAAATCCAACAGAAAAAAAAAATGATCAGAAGTGGATGATACAGTGCAGTAAAAATGCCTAATAAGCCTATACATAGATGTTTGACCTCATCAGTTATCCAAGAAACACTAATTTTAAAATATTGAAGTGTCATTTTGTACTCATCAGATTGGCAGAAACTAGAAAATTGGGTTAGATTCAGTACTGGTAAGAATATGAGAAGGAATGGACCTTCAAGCTCCAATGAGAGGAATAACCCAGAATTCTGGAAAGCAATCTGGAACATCTATGTGGAGTAAATCCTACACTCAGTGTCCCACCTCTGGTTATACACTCTATTGCAGTTACCATTTTTTGTGTCCTGTTTAAGAAATATTTGCCTAGTCCAAGGTCATATTTTCTACGTTTTCTTCTAGAAGCTATAGTGCTTACACCTTTCATATTTAGGTTAATGATCTATTTGGAATTAATCTTGTGTATTGTGTGAGAGAAGAGTAAAGACTTTTTTTCCTATGTCACTATCCCATAGATGATGATCACCAACCTTTCTCACTCAGTCACAGAGGCACTTTTGCGGTAATCAGGCAAATGTATGTGCATGGGTATGTTTCTGAACCCTTGGTCTATTGGGCTTTATGCCAACGGCATGTGCACTCTAGAAAACATCTTCTATGGGTCCTCCAGGCACAAGAATGAGGATGTTTATTTTAAAATTCTGTTTTTTGTTTTTGTAGGGTTTTGCCTTTTTTTTTTTTTTTTTTTGTGGTAAGCTGTTGTAGCAACTTTGGTGTCCATCCCTAGGGGAATGGAATAGCAAAATCTAACACTTACATTATATGGAATCCTACGTAGCAGTAAAAAACAAAACAAATCAAAGATTTAAATTTATACATAGTATCAAGGACAGTCTCAGGAGCACAATATAGAGTAAAAATGTATAAACTGAGTTACAGTTTTCAAAAAAGGTAAAATTATGACTCTCATGCAAATAAAAATAAATGTGTTAAATGTTTTATTTAACCCATATTCAATGAGTGAACCAGGCAGATGCTAGAAAAAGAAGTCAAGCATAAATTTATATGGAGTAAAGGAACGCTGAAATGAATTGCATGGAGAAACAAACCAGTGTGGGGTTTTTTGTCTCTCCCCCAGCAGAGGAAGGAAGACAAGACAGAATTTGCTTGTTTATCAATTACTTATAATTTACAGAATTATAAAATAGCTCTCATTGAATCAGAATCAGAGAACACAAGGAAGAGTGTGCTAGAGACAATGCAGTTTTCCATGGAAATGCACATTTTTCCCCCCTTTTTAATCCCTCCCACCACACTTCCACCCTGACCCACGGATGTTGCTGTTTCTCCTTAAGAACTGGATCTCTGAAGGCGGGGCGTCTCCTCCCAGACGCTCATGGCGTGCACCTGGGTCCTGACATACCCAGGGCCTGGCACACCAGGGGCCTGGTACACCTGGGGTATGGTCCATGGCTCCATCTGGGGCGCGAACTCCGGATCTTCTGCTTGCAAAGCAGACGTGCTAACCACTACACTATGGAGCCACCCGGAAATGCACATTTTTCATACAATGAAATTTGTTTAAAATAAAGCACATGAATCAATTCCACGTATTTTTCAAGGATCTACGCAAATGTAAATATACATACGAAAAGTAACATACATTAAATGTATTAAGAGGATGCCTCTGGGGGGGAAGGGTAGGAAGTAAAGCTATTGGATAAAGGCGGAAAAAATTAAAAAACACATTAAACCAGGTGAATGGTAACGTAGTCCCATGAGTGACTGTGTGCTATGAAATAAGGAGTATGTTTTCTCAGTTTAGGACACTTGAAGATCTTAAATTAAAAAAAAAAAGCAAAAGCAAAAATAAAGTTTGTTTGCATTCTTTGTTTGCAGTTGACCTCTCCTCATCTATCTTACAGGTAGGTGTTACTTCATAACATAAATGAGAAGATTTAGGTCCAGCCTGGGACAGAAATTGGCTTATGCAAAATCACACAGTGTGTGGGATAGGAGTATTTAAGTAGGAGGAACGATTGGACTGGGAGAGCCTGGATGCAGGAGATGGTAGATAGGTAAGCCCATTTGACTCTCATGAGATTAACTCAGTAGAGTGGCCCAGTCCTGAGATGGTGATGGTCTCTAGACCACCATGCAGGCAAAGGAGGTACAATGAAATGACTGCTCCCCTTTAATCCCCGTAGAGGAGCCTGGTCGTTGAAAACCAGCTCCTATCCAAAAATGACCTGCCTTTGCTTCCAAAAGTAATCATTTCTGATTTTATGAGGTTTTGAAAACTTCGGTTTACAAGATGCTAAAGTGGAATTATTTTCACTGATGTCACTGCCTTGGGAGCTGAATATTCCAAATGTCACTGAACAATTAATGATCCTGTTGGTATCCCAGGAATAGATTAGAGGAGATTGGTGGGAAATAGGAGTCATTTACTTAAATATACTGATGTTTCCAAGAAAAGTACCATAAATTTTGAACAGGAAAAAAATAAGAATTTATTTTCTGTGTCTATCTTTTTATGCTTCAATGTGATATGTAGCACATAATGTCCAATACATTGTTTTGGTAAATAGGAACTTGTTATTATAATATAACTCTACAATAGACAGAGGGTGTATTTGCCATAACCTAACAAAGAATGGATATTTATTTTTCATTTAATTTGTTTTTGGTTGACAGTAAAAAAAAAAAAAAAAAACTTTAAAATTTGATCTCCTTTAATTTTAGTTTTGGCTGATATTGTTTAGGTAGATACTGTGGACTTACTCACCTTCTATTCTCATCTCCTGGTGAGCATGGGCCCACCACGGCCCAAATATAATATAGACCTTCCCATATCTGCACTGTTACAGCTCTCTTTGTTGAAAACTCACTCCTCCTTTGGGGCGTACTCTGTCTTTTATTTCTTTTATATTTTCACCTCCCAAATTCCACAAGACTACAGCCTTCCTCAGCCTGGCCCATCTCCTTCTAAAATACACCTTTAATAAATCTTACTTTTCCTAAATCTCACTGACCTGTGATTCTTTGCTGCATCAGCAAGGAAGAACCGAGGACAAATGCTAATTGCACTTCTGCGTCGTTATCTGCACCACCCCTCCCATGTCACTGGGTGACACCAGAGTTCAAATCACCCCCAAATGGTAACATGGGGACAGGGAGTATACGGGAACTCTGCACTGTCTCCTCAATTTTGCTGCAAACCTAAAACTGCTCTAAAAAAAATCAAGTCTATTTTTTAAAAATGACCAGAAGAGTGATGGGTCTACCATAGGTTTTAAGGAGAGCCAGAGAAGTTCCCCAGCAAAGCGAGTCTAGACAGCTGTAAGGGAATGAATACAAAGTTTGTTTGAATTATGCTTTGTAAGTCTTAATTATGATATTTAAGTAAAAATCATTTGCCATTTCCTTGGCCTCTGATTACTTCCTGGGGTCTCTTTCCACAGCTCATTACTCTTTCTCCCTCTGGGTAAGAGGGGCTGGGCAGAGAGCTAACAGAAGAAGTTTAGGAAGCCTTTTATTTACCTGAGAGAGAAATTCATTTATTAGTTTATTTACTGAACAGAGAGTGGAATGTAATGTCTGCTAGGGGAGGAAGGCATGCCAGTCAGCTCCTGGTAGGGTGACTTTGCTGCTTCCCAGGGTTTGCCTTACCCGGGGAGTGAGAGAAATGAGCAGTATGTGAAAATGAGCCGTCCATGCCAGCCACAGCTTCAGCTTCCCTCCTTCCTCTGAAGAAGAGACTGGATTGCCAAGCAGCAAAAATCCTCACCCGCCTCTCCCACCTCCAGGTCTTCCTGTCCTGAGGAGCCCAACCTAGCCCCATTCATAGTTTCCAGGGCTAGCCCTGCTTCATGTCCAAAGACTCCTGAGAATAGAAGTGAGGAAAATCAGAGGACAAGCTCTGGGGAACCACTAGGACATGGTCCATCTAAAGTTACACCTGCAGCCACCATCTCAGTCTCCTAATTCATTTTCACCCAAGCATAGCCCTAGTCTCCACACACCTGAGGCCCAGGCTTTCCAGAGAAGGACAAACAGGACTGAGAACACCAGGCCCTTTTTCAGGATGAATCCCCAAGTCAGAACAATAGCTGGCATTAGCAGGCTAGAATGGTCAGGGGCAAGTGGCGGGCCTAAAAGGTCAAGGGCAAGTGTTCGTGTCCTAGGTTTAACCCTCCTAAATCCAAGGTATCGGCTGAATGTTTGCTCTGAAGTTCAGCCTGCTCCCTTTCTCCTGACCATGAGAGCAGCGGAGCAGGGGTTTCCACCCTTCGAGGATGGGCCTTTACCTTTCCCATGATCCTTTGCCCTGGCTCTCACCCTAAAGAGATCTACCTGGTCTCCTGCCCCTAATATCTCCTTTCTGCATACCTCCTGCACACAGTTACTGTGTCACTCTGCACTGAGCCCTCATTCCTCCTCTCAAGGGGCCAAGGAAAGCCTTTCGTGCTCCCCATTGCCTACAGGACAAAGTGCACTCAGGGTTCTCATACTCTGACTTTATGGTCCTGCTTTAACCTTACCCATCTCTTCTCTACTCATCCAAACTGCCCACCTTTGCAATTGACACACTCCATGCGTGCATTCCCACTGCCTGCTCCTGGCATGGCGGCCACCTCCTCTCCTGCATTTATTACTCCTCTGGTACCTTCAAAGTTTCTGCCCCTATATTTAGTGTTCTCTACACCCACCTCCAGCCCCCACACCCCAGCAACTCTGGGTAGGGAAGGATTTCAGTCGATCCCATTCCTTAACTCCAAGGAAGAGGCTACTGATTGCTCAGGTTACATTCTCACCTGAGCCACCTTTTCTAGGTAATGCCTTAACATCAGGAGTATAGTAAGTACACTTATACATTCTTAGCTCCCCAAACCCCAGCTCCTTTCCTGTGCAGCTGATGAATAGGACTTCTGCTGCTTTGAGACAGTAACATTCAAGGCTTGCTTGAGGACTTCGGGATAGAAATAGAAGTGGAGGTCTTTCTGTCTGCTGGGGTTCAGAACTCCCTCGGCCTTCCTGGAGCAGGAGACAGTCCCCCATGTGATCCAGCCTGGCTCTCTGTAGCCCATGTATGGGGCATGAGCAGAGGGCTCCAGCTAATCCCAAAGTTTTATTCTGCTTTGTTGTGGCCTCTGTGCAGTGACCCTCATTCAGTCACAGTTTATGCTAAATCCAGATTGCCCTTTAGGGTTGGTTATCTTTGATAGGTGCCATGTTCCCAAAGAGATAAAAAACTCTTGAGGGCCTCGACTGACATCAGACCTTTACTGGGTGCCCAGAGAATGCTTGATGAAGATGGGACAGCATACCCTAAGCTTGCCAGGTTGTTGCCACAGACTGGATAATTAATCTGACCAGGAGAGGGACCTCCAAGATGTTTGGAACAATTTTTCTTCTCCTACAGTCTGAGCATTCTTCTCCCAAGTTCATCGCCATGGCACTGTACTCTATTCGGGGGATAAAAGTTCATAGGATCCTAGATGGTCAAAGGCGGAAGAAGCATTCAACATCATCTAATCTAACCACCCAAGGAATAGGGTAGACAGGGAATGTTCAAAGTCGCTCAGTAGACAGCAGCAGAGCCAACACTGAGACCTACGTCTCCTGACTCCATTGCTGTGTATTTCTGTATATCTTGCTGGTCTCAGCCTTTGGAGTCTTGTCCAATGAGCCTAGACTAATTTTTCAGCTCTCAGCACCCATGTCCACCCAGCCCATCACAGTCAAGTGCCCCACAACAGGTTCTGCTCCTGCTTTCAACCCATCATGGAGCTTGTCCATTAGGCAGGAAAGCTCCCTCCTCCTGCCCTTCATGCCCCACCTTCTCTCCCTGAAATTCCTATTTCAGGTCTCTCCCTTGTAGTAGGGCTGGGTGGATAACATTCATCACCTCCAAATATCATCACATTATGTAAGTTTCTTTCTGTGGTTACCCGCTGCCATGCTGTCCCCCAGCTGGAAAAGGAAAGAATAAACAAAGAAAAATTCCCCCATAATCTACTGAAGGAAAGTACACATATCTCTGAGCAGGCCCAACACCACTCCAGGAAGAACTCTCCATTCATTTGTTTTAATCTAACTAAAAAACAGCCCCTGGGTGTCATTTCCTCTCCATGCAACCATAGTATTTACTCAGATGTCCTTTTCAGAGGAGTATATTCTTGTTTACCTTGGAAGACCAATAAGTCCTTTGAGCAGGAACAATCTATACTAGACTGTTTCCTTAGCCACGTTAGCCTAAAGTTTTCTCCAATTAATGGAGAAAGGAATATAAAGCTGCTATCAAAACTCCACTGCCTGTTATGTGTGGTTTGATAAAAATAATTATGTTTACATTTATCCTGTGTTGAACTTGACATCACTGTCATTCAACAGTATGGGCTCAGTCATTCTAAATTATTTCTCTTGTTATCTTTACTGTCTGAATTACAGAACCAAGCAGCTACTGAATGATGGATTCAGAGCTGATGGGGCCCAAGCTTCTACTGGACAAACTTTGCCAAAGGTAAAATATAAGGTCTTTGTTTCTCTGAACTTAATAAATACAGAGAAATCTAGAGAATTGGAACCATTGAATGTCACCATGGAGAAAGCCTAGAAGAGGGTGAGGGACCTGCTCAAGGTTACTGAGTAGGTTCAGAGTAGAGAAGGAGTAGGAATCCAGGCCAGTGCACCTCCTGTTATCCTGCAATGACCCCACTTACCTTTGTAAAGAGCAATAGTTTAGTACTTCCACACGAACCAATACTAAGACCAAATTAATAAAAATGTTCCTGAGTATAGGGCAATGAAACTGCTTAACTGACTGTATAAAACCATTTGTAAGCAGTCTGTTAATTATCGGGTATCACTGGATGTTCTTAAAGAACTGGGGATTTTTTTTTTCTAGCACGTGGGTTCAATAGTTTCCCTCCAGACCTGCCTACAGCATTGCCATTTTGCTTAGTCAACTCTTTATTTCCAGACTCTACTATGAAGTTGAACTTCAGCCCAACCCTGGCCTGATATTCACATATTCGAGTTAGCAGGAAGCAGACAAGCAGTGTCCTGTGTGGTGGAGGCCTCTCCAGCTCAAAAGGAGAAGGTGTATTGAGAAGCTTGAGACAGAAGTGTTAGGCTCCACCTTCCTAGCTCCATCTCTACTGTGAGTAGACAGACTTTCTAAGAAAGGATGGGGAGAATTGGCCATGCTCCCACCCAAGAGAAGCAACTCAAGGTCAGTGAAAGGCCCTTCGTTTCGCAGTCTATTCCTCATCTACTACTTTTTAAATCCCTTGAAAAAGAGGACAGTTTTTACTGGCTTTTCCAGTATTCATCAAAGACAATCAAATCAGACAGATCTCTGTAGGAGCCCAGCTGCACCATGTATCAGCTGAAAAACGTAGTGAGTAACATAGCCTGTTGGAGCCTTTTTCCCTTGTGCAGTAGAAACAGCGGCAATACTTGGCACATAGTCATTCAGTTATCCAGTTCCTCTAGCAGATTCTCCGCTAGAGTAAGAAGATTTTTTGAGATGACCTGGTCCAATTTTCTTGTCTTACCAAGTAAGAAAACTGAAGCCCAGAGAGGAGCTATGATTTCCTCAAACTTGCAAAGCGAGAGAGTAGAAGACCCAAGTGCTCTGATTTCGGGTGGAGAGCTTTCCCCATTACTCTGTGCCCTCTCTCCAAAGCAACCCTCATGGCAGATGGAGCTCTGGCCTGTGGCTGAGGAGCTCAGCCTCCACAACCTGACCAGGCTCTCACTGCTGCTCACCTTCACACTATATCAGCAAAATTGTAGGAAAGGGCACATGGGGGTTCTGAGGTGAGAGATCAATCAATCACACACTGGTGCAGCCCCAAGTCCTGCCTCTGTCACTGTGATGCTGATTACAGCATTGATAGCATCATCCTCCAGAAGATATCTCCCAGCCTGGGCCTGGTTTAGGTCTGTGTTTCTAGTGTTTTCTAGTGTTTATGCGTACCAGTGTCTCTGGGGGGCCCTGGCTCCCCACCAGCTGCCAGCCTTTGAGGCCGGAGGCATATGGCGCAATGTTTAAGTACGGGATATGGTCAGGTTCCTTCCTTCTAGTAGGCACATTTTCTTCTCTTTATCCACAGCTTAGAATCCTAGAATGAGAAATCAAAGTGCTTCACTGAACAGATGATTCTCTCACCATCCCTACGTCCACAGACTGCACCTCAGATACAAGAGCACGTGCAAGAGTCTTAGTAGCTCAAGCATTTAAGAGTAATTTAGGATTTCTGTCAATTACTGTGAAATGTTTTAACATTTTCACCAATATACACACAGATGGAACCGCTCAGGCAAAGGCAAAATATCGATCATGTTCAAAGTTTGAATCCAGGTGATGAGTTTATGGTGGCTATTCTTCCTATATGTTATAGGGAAATTTTTCATAATAAAAAGTATTTTAAAAGAAAAAAAAAGAATTTAACCAGTTTTACCACCCATGCTCTATTCTACCTGTGGTTCCCAGACATGTTCCTTGCTTTCAGGTATGTAATACTTTATATTAGTTCCTGCTGTCCCCAAGCTGAATGCTCTTCCCACTCCTCTCCACCCATAGCCACACCATTTGGTCCCAGAAGGAATCTACTGAATGGTTCCAGCTAACGCTAATCCTCTCAACCTTCCATATCATTAATCACCCTGCACCTGGTTACAGCATCATCATCATCATCATCGTCGTCGTCATCCACTATAACTTTTCTTAAGCACTTATTAAGCTCTAAATACTGAGCCAAGTATTTTATAGCAGTCTGCTGTTAAACTCTTAGGACAACTCTCTGAAGTAGGTACCACTTACAAATGAATACTTCTGAGGAGATATTATTTACAAATGAAGGAACTGAGGCTAAAAGAGGCGAGAAAACTTCCTAAGGTCACATATATGGAGAAAGTGGAAGAAACAGGATTTGAACCCAGCTCTGTCCAATTTCAGAACATTGAACCTCTTTTCTACACTCCCTCTCTGTGCTGTGCTAGAGTGACTTCCACTGTATTTTGGTCTTCATATTTCCACTTTAACTTTTTCCCTACTCATGTTCCTCTACCTTGGTGCCTGAATATTCCTTTAAGGGGAGTCCATGGCTTATGCTGCTTTACACCTCCCAGGGTATCAGCATAGCAATGAGAGATTGTTTCGTCGACTTCACATAATTTTTTCAACTTTCAGGTGCACTAGAGGAACCCCCATGTTCTGTTTTATCACCCAGTCCCTGCTGGATTAGGGTCAACCAGTATAGTCTGTATTTATTACCTTCCTGATCCCATTTCAGTTCCCCATAAAGAAGAGAAAATCCCGTTTAGTAAGTACCTCCCCTTGGCATTTACCTCCCTCTCTCTGCCTCTCCTTACCTGAGGCCTAGAGCAGCAGCAGCAGCAGCAGCAGCAACAGCAGCAGCCATTTCCACCACCACCACCACCCCCCAGAGCCTCATCCTCTCCATTCTATCCACTCTCTGGATCTACTGTGTGCTGGCCATTCTCAGGGGCTCTAGCAGCCACTAGAGGATGTTGCCTCACATGAATGTTTTCCGTCTTCCCTGAGAGGCTTAGCTGTTACTTTGCAATTGAGAAACCCTGAGGGAAATCTAGTGAGAGGACACAGCTCAGGAAAATGCAGAAGATGCCCTTGTGACATCTTCCTTCCTGCTTTCATTATGTCATCGCCCTATTGGACAACACTCAAGAATTCTCCATTCTCCACCATAGCAAATCTAGACCCATCCATCTGATGTCCCACCTCTACTCCACTCATTTCCTCAGGTTACCAAGATATTCTCATCACTGGACCCTGACCACTACATCCCATAACCCCTCCTGTCATTCTCCCTGTCTGGAGTGACACTGTACATTCACATTTGGTTTGCCCTTCAAGGTCCAGTTCAAACCTTCCTATTGACATGCCTTCTTTATTCTTACTCTACACCATGATTCTTAAGAACGGTCATGTGGCTGAATCAATAGAGAAGCTTGGCAAATATACACATGCCTGGTTCCACCTCCAGAGACTCTGACTTGGTAAGTCTGGGGAAGGCCCAGAGATTTGCATTTTTTTAATAATATATTTTATTTTTCAATTGTAGTTGGCATACAATATTATATTCATTCCAGATGTACAATATAGTGATTAGACATCTATATAACTCACAGAGTAATCACCCCAATAAATCTAGTACCCTTCTGACACCATACATAGTTATTACAATATTATTGACTATATTCCTATGCTATACTTTATACCTCCAGGACAACTTTGTAACTACCAATTTGTACTTCTTAATCCCTTCTCCGTTTTTCACCCACCTCCTAAAACCCACTCCCATCTGGTAACTCTCAAAATGTTTTCTGTATCTATGAGTTTGTTTCTGTTTTTTTTGTTTGTTTATTTTGTTCCTTAGATTCCACATATGGCATTTGTCTTTCTCTGACTTACTACAGTCAGTACAATATCCTCTAGGTCCATCATGAAACATCTTTTTCCATCCCTTTATTTTCAGTCTGTGTGTGTCTTTTAATCTGAAGTAAGTCTCTTGTAGAGTCTTGTTTTCTTATCCATTCAGCCATACTATCTTTTTGTTGGAGCGTATTTTTCTTCTTCTTAAAGAAGTTCCTCCAACATTTCCCATAATACTGGCTTGGTAGTAACGAACTCTTTTAGCTTTTTCTTGTCTGGGAAACTATCTGTCCTTTGATTCTAAATGATAGCTTTCGTGGATAGAGTAATCTGGGTTGTAGGTCCTTGCTTTTCATCACTTTGAATATTTTGTGCCAAACCCTTCTTGCCTGCAAAGTTTCTGTTGAGAAATCATCTGACAATCTTATGGGAGCTCCCTTGTAGGTAACTAATTGTTTTTCTCTTGCTGCTTTTAAGATTCTCTCTTTGTATTTAACCTTTGGCATTTTAATTATGATGTATCTTGATGTGGGCCTTTTGGATTCATCTTGGGTGGGACTCTCTGAAATTCCTGGGTTTATACATTTATTTCCTTCACCAGGTTCAGGAAATTTTCTGTCATTATTTCTTCAAATAGGTTTTCAATTTCTTGCTCTCTCTCATCTCCTTCAGATAGTCCTATGATGCAAATGTTGTTATACTTGATGTTGTCCCAGAGGCCTCTTAAACTATCTTCATTTTTTGGATTCTTTTTACTTGTTGCTGTTCTGATTGGGTGTCCTTGGTTATCCCATTCTCTAAATCACTGATTCGATCCTCCATTTCATCCAATCTGTTGACTCCTTCTACTGTACTCTTCGTCTCATGTATCGTATTCTTCATTTCCGACTACTTCCCTTTTATGTTTTCTATATTTATTTTTATATTTTCTGTCTCTTTGTTAAAGTTCTCATTGAGTTTAATCTACTCTTCCCCTAAGTTCATTGAGCATCCTTATAACACAGGTTGCTCCATCCAGGTGATTCCCTGAGACTCCACCTCTCCCAACTTTTGAGCTCACCCAAGCCGCTTCCACTGGTTTATTCCATACAAGTGGCCTGTCTTGGCTCTTGCTACAGACTTTCTTAAAATCTCTCAAAGACTCACAAAACCCAAAGAAGCAGCATCTGGCCTCAGCGTACCCTGTACGCTCTTGCCGACCAGCTCCAAGCCCCACACTAGTGGCAGCCAACCTCGGTTCCTACCTTGAGTTCTCGAGGCACCTATAAGCCTGTGTTATCCAAATTGATGGAGACTCAGATATGGCAGCACCTGCATTTGCACACTGGGATTGGGGAGGGCTCAACAAAGGAACAAAGGGTACAGCCAGCCCTTCTGTCCAGGAGAAAGCTGCCCCTCCAGCCCTTGCCCTGAAGCCTGACAACCCAGTGTCTCTCCATATGTCCCTGGGGCTCCTCAAGCAGCTGCCTCAGAGCAAGTGAGTCTGTCAGTGAGTAAGTCCAGGTGTGGGCCCTTTAAGAAGAACGCCTATAACTCCTGCAGCCCCCCATCTCACTCATCCATAATCTTGCTAGTTTTCACAGCCAGAGATTGTGGAGACTTCTCTTCCTAGCTTTGGAACCCTGGGCTGGGGTGCCCAGTGTGGGGCCAGGACTCCTCGGTCCTCAGGTTGAGGAGAGGCTCTGCAGCCAAGATAACCTTCCAGTTCTCAATCACCACACATGGTTGTGGGTTTGGCCCATCTTGCATCCCTCCTACTGGTTGAAGGTTACTTCTTATTTTTGTCCCTAGTTGTAGGGCTTATGTTCAGCCAGACCTCAGGTGACTTTGCATGATGATTGCTCTGTAGTTTTGCTATAATTGTGGTATGGTCATGAGAGGAGGCGTCCACGGCCTCCACCTTCTAGGCCATCTTGACCAGTTGCTGAGATTTGCATTTTAACAAGCAACCCAGTTGCTTCTGAGGCAAGTGGTCCAAATAGACAATGCCTATAAAAGCTCTATATGAGGTCAAATGGACCCCAAGGCCTCAAGGCGTTCCTAGGGTTCTCTGCCTGTGTACAAGGTGTGTGCTTCCCTAAGCCCCCAGTCTAGGCATCGAGACCACAATTAAAATGGTACTGGGAGTAACTACCATGGAATGAAGGTCTATTATGTGCCAAGTGCTTTACTCAGGTTATCTTATTTAATTCTATCAGCTTTGGGAGGTTGTATAATGAATATTTGTCATCTTTTAGGTCTCTAGCACCCAATGCCTTTTCTGTTTGGGGGATATGCCCCAAAGTGTGGGTCTCACTAAGATGCAGAGCTCAACTTCCCTTTCTATTGAGTATGCCCCTTTTCCCTGGTATCTATGGTACAGGCATATGATTTGACCTAAACTTGGCCAAATACGTGAGTCTTCCCAGAATTCTGGATCCTGAGGGTGTGACACAAAATGCAGGGCCAGTTGGAGATGACTGCACAGACGCAGTTTAAGCATTGAGAGTCCAGGAATGGTATGGTGGCAAGTACTGGTGGCTTCAAGTGTACAGGGGCAGTAACATCAATGGCAAGTTCATCACCTGACTGTCTCATGAAATAACCTCATCCGTGGACTCTACTCTCCATTCTCTCTTGGTTTCTACTGTTTTCAAAACCTGGTCTTTCAGCCTTCTCATCAACTCTATGAGCTACTGACTTCCTTCTAAATTTCTTTGCTGTTAAAGATAGCCAGAATTGGATTCAGTTGTTGGCATCAAGAATTATGACCAGTATTGGTTATTATGCCCATGAGGCAATGAAGAATATTTCCAGGATGAGGGCTAGAGAAATTAACCGAGTCACTCGAGATCAGACACATTTCAAGGATGTTATAGAGGTGGGATTCAAAACTGGCTGTTGTTTAGTTCCAAGGCCTGTGTAATTAACCACATAATACTATTATATCATTGAAGGTCTTAGCAAGAAACAGGTGGCTCACTGAAACTGGGTAATTGCAAAGCATTTGATAAAAGTGTGGCAGAATTGGGGAAACCATTAAGGAATGCCACAGTATCCTGAGGCCAGTGATAGTGGTGAGTTATTATTACCTCTGGGCCTAATGGTGCAAGGGGATGGAGCAGTTGCCCAAACTTGGAGATAGTAGCTGTTGGGTGAGGAACTTGAAGAGGCCTCCAGTAGAGAAAGGCAGCCACTTCACAGAGAGGGAGCCCAGAGGTAAAAACCCTTCCTTCAATCTCTTTCCATCCTCTGCTCTGCTTTCATACTGCCCAGTGGCTAAACCCAACCAGAAGCTGGTGGGCAAGGGAGTCTGTTGACTTAGCCAACGTTGGTCAGGTTCCCAGGCACAGAGCAGGAAGGAAAAGGATGAAGAGTAGGCCTGCAAGTGCAAATGGGAAAGCATCCAGCTCAACCATTTGTCTTCCAATTTTGTGTATAATTTCTCAGGCAAGTTTAATATATTGGACTTAAACTCTACTTAATCTATAACTAAGTTAAGCATACAAGCACACTACCTCAAGCAGTTGGTTACATCTACTATGACTGTATTGTGGTGTTTGGTAAGGAGCATGATGACTCCTCGGAACTCTAACTCCCAAGCAAGCTTGAGAAGCACTGATTGCTACCTGCTATGATTCAGTAAGTCTGGAGGGGCCCCTGGAATTTGCATTTTAAACTAATCCCCCGGGAGACTCTGAAGCGAGTGGTCTAAGAACAACAGTTTAAGAAACACTGCCCTAACGTGTTCTGCCTCTCCTAGATAGCATTTCACAATGGTACCTCCCTTGCCCCTGGTCTTTTTTTGTCAACCTCATGAACAAGGGCAACATTGAAATTGCTAAACTCCAGGCCTCAGACCAGCAACCTCAGAAAGCAAACACTGAATGTCATGTAGTTACTGCCTCTGAGCTGCTCAGTTCTCTTAGGCAGGAAAACAGGTGCACTGAGAACAGTTTCTGGAACAAGTGCTTCTCACACATTTAGAAATCATGTGAGTTCTCTCCACACATCTAACAGACTCAAAATTGGGAAATCAGAGCTAATTTCTCTGGGTTTAGTGCCATCCCTCTGAAGGGTTCAGACAGAGCAGTTGCTCTCAGATTGATAAGGAAGGTTTTATATGATTGCAGTGGGATCAGGACAGGAGAGAGGGGGAACTCTACCTTAGCACTCAGGTACCTTTCATCTCAGGATTGGGGAAAGTCATGCTGGTTATAGGAATATGTTTTTCTAACAAGAGGATAGCGTGTGGTAAAGTGTATTTGTTCTTGGGGAATTTAGGATGAAATTGGCCTTGGCCATTCCTGAATTGGAATAGAAGGACCTATTATCTTCTCTTGATAATGAGGACCCTTCTCCTTTAGAGCCAAAAGAGGTGGGAAATCAAAACACTCTGATTTAAATCTGTTGGCATTTGCAAGACACGGGTGGGTCTGGACACCTATTTCGTGGGTGATCATGGGAGCTGAAGGGGAGTTATAGAAGCAGAAGACAGAGTAGGGAACTAGGAGTGAACATAAGAGACTATCCCTGCTCCATGTGTGATACAAGAGAAAGAGGCATTTAAAGGCATTATAGGCAGAACTCCTGGCTTTGAGGGACTTAGTCTTTACTAAAAGACCTCTTTAGTTTTTGTTCCTGCCAGTAAGTGGTGACTTACTACTACTCATGTGGCCTCATTCTAGTCACACACTTCTCTGCCTTCGTGGGATTGTTCCGAGGATCCAGTGATGAAGCACACAATAGACAAATGATATTCTCTATCAGTCCTATACTTTGAATCCTCTCTCACTCTCCCAGTATGTCCCCAGGAGGCAGCATTCTGATTAACTTGATTTCTCTTTCCCAAATATGGAATTCTCATTGTGGCATCGGGTCTTCTTCTCATTTTATAGTTTTCAACACCCTTTACTGGGAGTGTTGGAAAGGGTGACAGATGAAGGGAGATGAAGAGTCTGATTCTAGAGAAAGGAAATTCCCAGTGGTGGGAGAGCAGAATTTTTCTGTAGTGGAGCTTTGTACAGGTCAGGCCAAAATACTATGGTCCAGGGCAGGGACCAAGACAGATTTTGTAGCTGTGCCCTCTATACCTCATGACCCCCTCAAGACAGTGACAGTGAAAAGCATTAGACTATGTCTTTATTTAATGCAAACCCTGAACCACTGATGGAATGGAGGCTCAGGGTATGTTAGGGGCTGTATCTTCTATTCTGATGGAATAAAGCACACACCCAAGTTTATTAGTGAAACGAGGGGAGTTAGCAGGGCCAAGAAGGTAGGACCCTGAGCCTTATAAATAACCTGTGTTACAAATTCAACTCAGTCATCGTCTCACTCCTTTCCTTCCCCTTCACAGTCTTCTTCTGTCTCAACTGCCAGATAGGCATGCATGAAGGTCACAGATCATTCTTGTGGGTTCATGGACCTAGGGTCCAAATGACCTCTGAGTGACAACCAACAGGATGGTGAAGACCAGGCTCTTACTCAGGATTCCACACACCACGAAAACAACAATGCTGATCAGAGAGATCCTGGGGGAGAGAGAAGACTTAATGTTGCTGCTGGCAATGACACTCCTTCATACTTGATCTTCACTCTCTATAAGTCCTTCACACCCTTTACTTTATCTACATAGGTCCTTCTAGAACCTTCTCCATACTGACTGTCTCTATACATTTAGTTCGCCCCGTTTCCTGTATTTAATCAAGAACATAAGGTCCAGAAGTGGCAGCAGGGGGATTAAGCTCCTCTTCCTCCACTGTGATGAGTGGAGAGAGGGGGTCCCAAAGCCAGTAAATTCTCTGTTCTCAGCATCATGACCTACTTCCTGGGAGAGGCACCTTATCTCTTTGGCCTCAGTTTCCTCATCTATCAACTGAAAAAAAAAATCTAATCTTTGTCAAAATCCCATCATAAATTTGTATAGATTTCAGCAAAAATGACTCTAAATGTCCTGGATAGACATCGGTAGAAAGCATAAGAAAGGGATAGAATGAGTGAGGACTCTTGGCCTGTCCAGACTCAGTAGATATGAAAATAGATTATAGAACAACTAATCGGCATGATATGACACAGGAACAAAAAGGGAAATAGGGAGCAGTGAAACAGATTGAAGTTCAGAGACAGATCTAATGTTATATAAGAATTTAATATCTAAGGAAATCAATCAGCAGCCCAGGATGTCAGCAAGGATTTTTAGTTAATAGTCTTGCGGTACAATATAAAGAAAAATTCCTCTTTTCTACAATTTATATTGTATAGCATAATATCTCCCCTCCCAAGGATGGATTAAAGATTTAAATTAAAAATTTTAAATAAAAGAAAAGTCACCAGGAAATAAAATCAAGCACAAGTAAGAAATAAAGCAAAGTAGTAATTTTTAAATTAATACAGTTGCCTACACAAAACTTAAAACTGAATGTACAAGTTAGCAAAGAAACAAATGACATAATGGCAATAAAAGTCAGGAAATGGCCCTTTTGCACTGAAATCTACCCCCAGCCTACGAAACCATCCTTTATCACTGGGAACTGGATGTCAAAGGGTGCTTGGTCAAGTTCAATCGCTGGTGGCACTGGCAAGGGAGTGGGGCAGGGTGGCCAGCCAGTGTCTCTCTGGCCCTCTAGGGTTTGAGCCCTGCTACGCGAAGGTCGCAGCCCTGGGCTCAACTAAGTCCCCCTCCTCCCATTCTCTCCTGCCAGTGTCCTGTCGTATCCCTTTGACATTGTCCTCTAACATTTCATGCACGGGGCTCTTGGGTGCATCCACTCCAGGGGCCAGCATGCAACCCTTCTGGAGAACGCATGAAGGCTGCCAGAACCCTGCAGTGCCTGAGAACTCATGTGCCCCTGGGCCACCCTTACCAAGGACTGGAAATGTGGTATATAAATACTCCAGCTTCCAGTTCCTGATAGAGACAACTCTGGGTATAATCCATGGATC
>NW_006494614.1:42485165-42500191 GCF_000325575.1 Pteropus alecto | reverse complement strand
GGCCCTCTAGGGTTTGAGCCCTGCTACGCGAAGGTCGCAGCCCTGGGCTCAACTAAGTCCACCTCCTCCCAGTCTCTCCTGCCAGTGTCCTGTCGTATCCCTTTGACATTGTCCTCTAACATTTCATGCACGGGGCTCTTGGGTGCATCCACTCCAGGGGCCAGCATGCAACCCTTCTGGAGAACGCATGAAGGCTGCCAGAACCCTGCAGTGCCTGAAAACTCATGTGCCCCTGGGCCACCCTTACCAAGGACTGGAAATGTGGTATATAAATACTCCAGCTTCCAGTTCCTGATAGAGACAACTCTGGGTATAATCCATGGATCTGCAGGGCCCTCTGCAGAACTGAGCCAAAGTTCCCCTCGTGGGACCCAGCTTGGTTATGACATCCTTTGCTAGGCTTCCTTCTCACCTGGTCCCACTTCTCTAATGCTTTTATTTAGGATTGCTTCCTAAAACCTTTACACAAGACTCGTCCCACAGCCTGCTTTTGGGGAACCCACCCTAAGACAGAGTGACAAGTGGCTTCCTCTGAGGGGCCTCACCATCCATCCCCAGACTGGGGTCTCGGCTCTTCCACCACCTGGGCAAACAGCTCCCTGTATTAAATTACCTCATTTTCAAACAGCTCAGTGGTGTCTGCTTTCCTAACTGGACTCTAATTGAGAGACTAGTTCATCATTAATTAATAGATAAAGCTAATAGATAAAAGAGGTACAGACTCTAGAAGGAATGTTATGTACTCATTTAAATACAAGGAAAGAAAAGTAGCGACGAAAGGAAAATGTTGACTCTCATACATCATTTATTTTATTTAGTCCACAAAGATTTAATGAATACCTACTATGTATTAAGCACCTACTTAGGCTGGTGCCAGTGAAATAACATAAGGGGAAAAAGGTACCACTTCTATCTACACAGAGCTCACCATCCACAGTAATAGAGAAATGGAAGCAGGTACCAGTTCACATCTATTTTGGCAGGAATATTTTAGAAATACTCAATCCTTGTAGGCAAGCCTGCAGTGATACTGCTTCACTTACGCCTTATGGATCACACTGCAAATCATTTCTAATTTTTGGAAGACCATTCGGCAATATGTATACAGAGCGATATAAACGTTTAAATTCCTTTAAAAGGAATTTCATTTGAATAAATGATTTAAAAGAAGAAAAAGACATCTACAAGAATATGTTCATCTCAGAGTTAATACTATTAAAAAATGGAAACAATCTCAATGTGTAACAACAGGCAAATCATTATCTAAGTTATGGCTTCTCCATTGATAGAAAAGTGTGAATTCGTTGAAATTATAATTACAAAGACTGTGTAGCAATATCGAAAAATAGTTTTAGCACAGAAAAATAATGAAAATGTTTATAATTAGAATTACTATTATGTTAAAATATGTATAAAGACTAGAAGAGACTATGGAGAAAAAAGATGTTAGATTAGTGAGAATATGGAAGAATATTTCTTTTCCTGTTAACTCAATATTTCATGATAAACACATTCTAAGACAAATCAATGTTTGATAATAAACTGTAAAGAGGGGTATGCATGCAAAGTTAGTGGTTCTTAGCTTTGCCTGCACATTAAAATTCTGCTGAAGATCTTATAAAAAATCCTGAGACCAGCCCCAGAAATTCTGATTCTCTTGGCCTGCAGTAGGGCACATGCAGCAATACTAAAAACAACCCAAAGCAAAAGCAAGTAGTCCGGGTAACCCTAACACCCAGGAGCTGCTGAGAACTGTTTGGCTAGATTATCACTTCCATCCCTAGTTTCCCAGCTTCCCTACTGTATAGACAAGGAAACTGAAGCCAAAGAGGGTTCCTGACTCACCCAAAGTCACACAGCCAGTCAGCTGGCTGACATTAGAATCCAAGTTTCCTCAAAATGCTTTTCCACTATACCAGTAAGCTCCTGGGCTTGGCTGAGGTCCATTGGAATTCAGCAAAGATGCAATTTCCCTCTCCTCTCTCCCTTGGTATGCAAGGAAACACAGAAGGTGAGCTGAGGAGAGTGGCAGCCTCACCAAGAGCCTCCTCCTCACTCTAGCACCACCTCCTTCCTCCCCCGGGAAGTTCCACCAGACTGAAGTAACTCAAGTCTGCTCCCCTATCCCTCACTCCCCCACATCCTCTCAGCACATGGGCTGGGAATCATGACCACTAAATCAGGGTCCCAGAGACCTGGAAACCATACCTGATGACATCTGGCCCCTGTGTGGGGTTGACTCCAAGGCCAGGAGAGGAGAGGGTGGCAGTTGACATGGGCAGGAGTTGAGTCACAGCCCTGGGCCTGGTATGAAGAGTGCTCTGGACCTCGAGGGTGGTAGGAGGAAGGATGGTATTCGGAGTCAGGCTCTGAGTAGGATTCTTGTCTGAGAAAGGGGTACCTGAAGGACCTGCAAGAAGACACGTTGGATAGGTGGATGGATGAACAGACGGACGGGCAGGAGGTAGGACAAATGGAGCTGAGAAGGGAAATGAAGATGGCTATTCATGAAGCAAGGTTTTCTTTTACTAAGATTAAAAAAATTGTGTGGGGTCAGCCTAGGTCAGAAACAAGAAAAAGGAAAGAATAAAGGGAAGGAGAAAAGGTGAGAGTAGGAGAGAAAAGGAGGAAGGAATTTTCTGTTTATGTCATTGGAAATGCACTTGCCTGCTATTCTTCACCAATCCATATGCTCCCATCTTCCTCAAGAATAATTCCCTGATTACCATTCACTCTGCCTTGCACTCACCTGTACCTGTGGCATATTGCTTCACATGTCATCTTTTATTAATATATTGTATATGTTACCTTGTGTTCCTTAGGTTTAGAATTCTCCAGGTGCTAGAAACCTGAGCCTGTCTCTCTTTCCTCTGCCTTTCTTAATATCAACATCTACTGCGGGCCTCCTGTGTGCCAGTCTCTACATTAGTTGCTGGGGATACAAAGCTGAGCAAGGCACAGGCCCCTCTCTCAAAGTGCTCAGAGATGTACAAGGAAGACAGGAGAGTAAACAGGCCTCTACTACTCAGTGAGATAGTGTCATCAATGAGAGGGGACACAAAACGAGTTCTGAAGCCTTGCTACCCAAAAAGGGAGCCGTGGACCACAGCATCAGTATCACCTGCAAGCAGATGAGAAATGCAGAATCTAGGTCCCACCCTCGACCCCCTGAATCAGAGTCTGTATTTGAAATAAGATCCCCCAGGTGGTCTGTGCCCACAGTAAGTTCTGAGAAGCACTGTTTTGTAAGCATATCGAATGCATGTTTGGGAGGGGGAGCGTGAACCCTAACAGCTTCTCAAGGAAACCACTTCTATATGGAGATCTGAAGAATGAGACTAAATTATCCCAAGTCTACCACTCATCTTTTGCTGTACCCCACTTCCTAGAACAGCTGGCAATTGACATGGGCAGGAGTTGAATTCCCTAAATTAGGAATTCCATACACAGAAACTACCTCTCAATATTGGACCAAATGCCTCTCAAATGAGAGACAAGAAGCCTCTGGGAGAAAGACGGGCTGCTAGAAATCCTGAGCTGCAGTTCTGCTGGTGCCACCACATGGCTCTGACCCCTACCTAGCCTGGCTCTCCCCATCCTCTCCCTTCCAGCCCCAGGTCACTTACCCTTGGTCACCACCAGGCGGACAGGATAGAACAGGATGACGGGGTCTTTGGGAGGCTGGTAGATCACACACTGATATAATCCCGAGTCCTCCACTTGAAGGTCAGTCATTTGGACATGCAGTACGCTGTCTTCTGGGATTTCCTCTAGGTGGTACCTCCCCATCTGGACTTTATTGTACATCCCTGAGCCTTTCTCTGTTTTTGCCAATATCACAGGTTTGCTTCCAGCTGTCAGCCTCTGCCATGCCTTCTGGCTGTAGAGGTACAACTCACGGGAGAAAGGACAGTCCACCTCCAGGGTCTTCCCCTCTTCTAGGGTAAACTCTTCCTCAGATAAATCAGTTGCAGCTTGGAGTTCTGTAAGCAGAAAATCAAAGTTAAGCTCCGTGAGGAATAACTTTCCTCTCTTTGGAAAAAAAGAGGGAGGAATCCCTTCTTTTTCTTGTTCGACTACCCAGAGATGATGCAACTTTCTCTGCAAGCCAGCACCAGACCCCAGGTCTTCACTGTGAGTAATTTTTGTTTCGTTTTTTTTGTTGTTGTTTTGTTTTAACTACAAGAGCTAAACTGCATATGGTTTTTGCAAATCATCAGGATTAGTGCCCCTATAAAGAAGCTCCAGAGAGCCCCCTCGCCTCCTGCCACAATGTGAGGACACGGTGAGAAGTCGGTAGTCTGCAAACCAGAAGAGGGAACTCACCACAACCCAACCTTACTGGCACCCTGATCTTGGACTTACAGCCTCCAGAACTGTAAGAAATAAATTTCTGTTGTTAATAAGCCATCCAGTCTGTCGTATTTTGTTATGGGAGCCCGAATGGACTTAGACAGTAGGAGTTACAGGAGACTGAGGTTCCTTACGAACTTGCCTTTCTACTGTGAATGGAGACAATAAGAAATTAATGCTGAAGTGCTATCTGTGCACTGTTTCTTCCACCATTGCAAGAAAGGAATTCCTTCTAATATGTTAATAATAACATATTATTATGATGTAATAAATGTTAACAAATATCGTTTATCACTAAGTGTTTAAAATACTATCTCATATAACCTTCAAAGGTTGATACTGCTATTATTCCTCTTTGAAAGTAAGGAAATCAAGGCACAGGTTATTTAATAAACCAGAGGTTATTAAATGACTTGCCCAAGGTCTCACAGTAGAAAGAGGTAGAGTTAGGACTCAAACCCAGGTAGTCTGACTCTAGAGTCAGCCCTAAACCTCTGAGCTACCTCATGGCCAAAGGTAGCTGTCTGGTTGGGATTACAATAGTCACAACCCAAGGGTGAATAGGTGCCTAACAACTCCACTCCCTGGGATGCAGAAACTAGAAGGAGCTTTTAGTCAACCCCTAACCTACCCCCACAACACATGACAAAATATATATTGCTGATTTTGTCTCCCACAAGTACACAACCTTCAACCCTCCATCCTCTTCCAGTACTCCTTTGGAAAAACATGAATGAAACACAAGGAAATGCACTGGTCCATGAGAACCAAACTCCATCTGCCCATCTGGATTACCACCTCAGCTCCAAGCACACCCAAAGCAAGGTTTGTGTGTAAGCTCCAGAAGGTGATCATCTGTGACCTTGCTCAAAGTGGTGAATCCCCAGAAAACACCCTCCCTGTGTCTTTGCAAGGCAAACCTTACTATTAACTCACTGTTGACATTTTCCTTTCTGTGGTTATTTTTCCAATTTATTCATAAGGATTAGGAGGAGGAGCAACTAAAATCCCAAACGCTTCCATTTTTAGTGAAGATGTGAGCTGTGCGATAAGAGAAGTAAGGGCCTAGAGATGGAGCAGCCTGAGCAACAGTGTCCTCCAACCCCGGCAGTCAGCAGAGGCCTGGGAGCCCGCCCTCCGTGAAAATAGGCAGAAGGTCTCTTCTGTTCGCTTCCGTGTCCTTAGCAGTAACGTATTTCATGCCCCATGGGAGAACCCTAGGAAATATTTGTTGAATGAATTACATTCTTTGTATTTAATAAACCATCAATATCGAAAGCGCCATGATGGAATATAAGAACAAAACCTTTAAACTCAAATAAAATTATTTTAGATCATTTCAAGTTTAGATTTATCTTATCGTTTTTCCCATCCAGGGTATTTGCATGTCTCTGGACAACATCAAAATGCACAGACATCCTGTTTCCCTACCACCTTTTCTTTTCGTTCTCAGGCCCACATGTTCCCCTGATTCTGTTAGGTTTGAGAAGAGAAACCGAGCCTGGAATAACTATTTGTTGACTCTACTTTGGGTAGCCATATCCCCTGGAACTTCAAAACAAAAGGGAAAATTCTCTCGTGGTGTGACCCACCGAGGTCCTGAGCAGAAGCCTCACCTGCTCACACCACTTCCTCGCCTTACCTGAGATGAAAAACATCCAGAGCAGCCCCGAGAGCCTAACCTTCCTCATCCTTCATAGGCACCAACTCCAACTACCACTGTGGCTCCTGGGACAGCTACAAAGCAACACCCTAACTAGAGGCTCCGAAAACTTGCACAACAGGATATGATGCCACTACTGGGAGGTTCTGAGTCTGCTGTTCTATTTCCATCACCACATGCCTTGGCTCCAGACGTCAAAGACAACGTAGGAATCAAGAGGCGGGGCTCAGTCCCCACTACACTTCTCCAAACCTCACCTTCCTGTTCTCGGGGGGTCATGACAATTACCTTTTCAACCAACCTCACAAAATTCTAATGAGAAGAGTACTTCTGTGTAAATAAAAATAAAGTGTTAAAACGATGCAATATGTATATGCTTTACTGTTGAATTGTACACTTGAAACTTACTGG
The DNA here is from genome assembly GCF_000325575.1 of Pteropus alecto. Taxonomy (NCBI): domain Eukaryota; kingdom Metazoa; phylum Chordata; class Mammalia; order Chiroptera; family Pteropodidae; genus Pteropus; species Pteropus alecto. The sequence goes on along the minus strand of NW_006494614.1, from coordinate 42,493,764 downwards.
ATTTTGTTAACCAATGTCACCATAAAAAAAAAAAAAGTGTTAATATTATCAGGGGAATAGAGGGCTGCCTTGCTCTCCTGAGGCCCACTCTCTGTTCCCATCCAGTTCAGTTCAGCATAGATAAGAGTGTCAGGCACACAGAAGGACATGTTAGGATAATGATATCTCATTTTTAGGTTTTTTTGTGAGGACTAAATGAGGTCCCTATGGAAAGTGCTAAGTACGGTACCTAACACGCATGTTATTTCTGCATTCTGTCCCTACTCAGTTCCACCCTGTTACACTTGGCATTTTCTGCTGTGAGGCCCACAACCTCTTCATCACCAGGGTAGCATACACCCTGCACTCGCCCTCAGCATACCGTCACAAACATGGCCTGGGAGCTCACAGAAGTGTAGCAAACTCCAGAAACAATTTGAGAGGACATGACCACCATTAAACCAGAATAGACTTAGATAAAAAGGAAAAGGAAACAGGGTCATATAGGACAGAAGAATGATGAGAGAAGAAAAACCTGCAGCAGATTCCATACTAGAAGCAATAAAAGGCACATGTGATGGTGTGAAAAACAAATCAATAACAGAGAAGATTCACTTCAGAAATACTCCCAAATGTAAAATACATTCTGAAGAGCTAAGAAATATATTGGAGGACAAGCCATTTAAATCCAACCTACAAACAAAGTATAACATGGAACAGTAGAACATAAACGGGGATAAAAATGTATATTAAAAAACTTTTGGTACAGCGCTGTGACTATAGTTAACAATACTGTATTGCGTATTTGAAAGTCACTAAGACAGTAGATCTTAAACGTCTCATCACAAGCAAAAAAATTCTGTAATTCTGTGTAGTGTTAAATAGACTTATTGTGGCGATCATTTCATAATATATACAAATATCGAATCGTTATGTTGTACACCTGAAACTAATATTATGTTGTTTGTCAATAATACCTCAATGTAAAAAAAAAAAACAAAAAAAAAACACCTCTGTAAACCTGAAAAGAAATCTGTAATTAGAGGTTGAGAGAAAGTTCAACATGGGAAGAAAAAACTCATATAGTGAGAACAAGACTAGAAAGTTTCTAAGTGAAAATTTTTAAATTTAAGTAAAAAGACTCTTGCCACTAAATGAACAGAAAAAAAAACATATTTCTCCAAAATAATTTAAACGAGCAGGAATCAGATTTCTTCTCTGAGTAACAAATGTTAAGAGACGGCAGGATGGTGTGTAAAGAACATTATGACTCTAGAATTTTAAACCCAAACTGATTGCTGTTTGAATATGAGAACAACTCAAAGGTCCTATTGTGTCTGCAAATTTTAAAGAATTACAAGTTAACTAACTTTTAAAATTAAAACTAGTAAATGTAGCAATTTATAAAATATAGACAATAATAAATAGATTTAAATCATATTTTTATACCTGCAGAGATCATTATAATTGTGAACGAAAAGGGGACTACACAGTCCTGACAAGCCCAGGAACTGAAAGTAACCACACAGGATGGTCTGAATATTAACTCCTAACCCGGCTGATCACGGTGGATAGTCACATCCCAGGCCTATAGCATCCTCAGTAAAAAGTTCATCTTTACTTTAAGATAACATGTCTTTGGAATGTCAGAGTAATTTTCACTTCCAGACCCCTCAAAAACAGGCTCGTTGGCAATAATCTCAAAACTCTGTTGTTATCATTGCCCACATATCATCTCTATTTGCTGTAATTGTTAAACGTTAACCATACTGTGCCCACCAATGTAAAAGATGTATATATCTCTCCATTTTCCTTTTTATCCAATCTTAGAGATTTCTCCACTTTGCTTTCTCCAGCCTCTTTAATCTACCACCAATAGATTTCATATAACCTTCCTTACATGTTCTCCTTTGATTCTAAATATATAAAAAGAATTGTAAAACTGCCATTCTCTGGAGCATTTTCTCAATCCATTGAGATCTTGCTTCCGGCATATCCTCAAAATCTTGGCTCAAGTAAATTCTTAAGGCTCTCTGCAGATTTGGCTGTTTGTTTTGTTGACATAGTTAAGATTTTACTAAAGTTCCTTTTATTCTTTGTTCTATAAATAAGATCAGAAACCAGGCTTCCAACTGTGTTAGGTTTTAAATCTGCCAGTTTCACTGCTTGTTTAACTCATTTGGCTCACAAGGAGGGAAAGTGGGTATAGAGGTTTTGAAATTTCTGACTCAGAGATGAGCCTTTGTGATTTTTACAAGGATGAATCAGATCAGCACAGTTCATTTAGCAAATTCTTTTACTTACAAAAAACATCTTCCACACTTAAATGAATAATACAACACTTTCTCATTTTTTTGCGTCTGCATACTTTGCATTAAGAGTCAAGTTCCTGAAAGTTTAAGAGGAAAAAAATTTTTGTTCTATTTCTATTAGTTTTCACTTCATGTACACTTAATCTTTGAACAACACGGGTCCACTTACATGCAGATTTTTTTTTTATAAATACGTACACTATTGTAAATCTATTTTTTCTTCCTCATGATTTTCTTGATAATATTTTCTTTTCTCTAGCTTACTTTATTGTAAGAACACAATATATAAGTATATGTAACATAGAAAATATGTGTTAATCGACTGTGTTATCGGTAAGGTTTCCAGTCAACAGTAGGCTATGAAGTTTTGGGGGAGGCAAAATTTATACATACATTTTCAACTGCCTGGGAGTTTGACACCCCTAACTCCAGTGTTGTTCAAGGCTCAACCGTACTCTGAGGCTCTATTTTTTGGTGTGTATGCATTTAGGGTCATTGTCCTCTGGGTGGATTGATACATTTATCATTTTATTATGTGTCCCTTTTTCTCTAGATAGATCTATTCTTTGCTCTCAAGTCTACTTTAATCAGATATTAAAATAGCCACTCTGTGAAACCTATTTATTAACCAATGTTACATCAATAATTTTAATTAAAAAATATAGCCACTCCTGCTTTTTAAAAAATTACTGTTTATAAGGTATATCTTTTTCTATCCTTTTTCTTTCAACTTACCTAATCATTGACTTTGATGTGAGTTTCTTATAAGCAGCATCTAGATGGATTGTGTTCTTTTATCCACTCTGTCAATCTCTGTCTTTTGATAGGTGTATTTAGGTGATTTACATTGAGGGTAATGATTGACATGTTAGCACTTTGGTCTATCATCTTAATACTTGTTTTCTATTTATTTTCTCTGTTCCTCATTCTTCTGTTTCTCTTTTGGGAACTTTTAATTAAATAGCCCATGAAGGATTTCTAACTAGACTTGACCATCCCAGGAAGCAGATGGCTCCTTCACACTTTCCTAACTAGAAGTGGCACCTGAGTGCGTTTAAATGAGAATAAAGTCTTTCTTCACCTGTCCGATCACTGCCTATGTTTGAGGTAAACAGAATGTAAATATCCTCTAATCTGTTATCCCTTATTTTTCTGAGGAGTTCAGAGACCCCTGCAGTATTTTAAATCCACAAACTATTTCTCCCAACAAGTTATACCTCTTAAGGCTTCTCATTAAATAGTCTTGGGACTTGTGACCTAGTGTTTCTTTTTATTCTATTAAGGCCGAGTCAAGGGTTTTACTTCCACACTTAATCTTTCGGTGGCCTTAGACCCTTGTTTTTAAGGTACGATGAGCCTCTTTGTATTTATTTGTCAAATGTTATTTTCGGTGTTATTATGAAAGTCTGCACAAATATTATTCTTGGTTTTTTTTCTTCAGTAAGTCACTGGCTCATGTCTCAATCTTCACAATGGAGTAAGGTAGCAGTTTCTTTCTTAATATGAATTGGTTAATCACATATCCGTTCTAACCTAGCTAGATTATTGTGGCAAAAAATGTATACATCGTGATTTTTTTTTTTAGCAATGAGATTGCATGTATCTTCTTTTCTGGCCCAGAGGAGGGCCCCATGGGTCTGGGGCCCAGATCTCTGAAGTCTGGTGCTGGTGTCTCTGAGGAGGCCCCATGAAGCTGTCACTGGGAGTGGGGAAAACGACAAATTGGAACCAACTGTAGCCATGCCCTTGCCTTGGTAAAATGCATTATTGTGTGACACTCACAGGAAAAGGAGGCAAACAGGAAGAAGTGCATCCTGTCTCCACCCCCTTCTTCCAGCTCCCCAGTCTCCCTCCAGCACCCCTACTGACAGAGTAAGACAGGGAACCAACCGGCAAATGAGAAATCTGGTTTCAGAATCTCAGCTCAGACCACAGTAGAGAGATGTTCATCAGAGAGGTGATAGCCAAATAATCGGCTCACTCACAATCAATAAACAAAGCCACCTCAAGCATGGGTTAGAAGTCATTTATGATCCTTACTAACAGTGACTTTTCTAGCTTTGGGGCATGGAAACATTTCCACCCACTCTGAAAACACACATAAAATTAAATGTAAACTTTTTTTTCTGGGAAAAAAAATCAACCTAGGTATAGCACTCATTATTTATAGAGAAAAGACATTATTTCTTCCTTTTTAAAATATCATTATATACTTGTAATTTTTTGAGACTTATCTTGTCTTAATAAACTGACTGCTATTTCACTTTGGTGCTCACGTAGTCACAGTTTGGCTATTTGGGAGCCATTTAAGCTGGCTCTTGTGTCCTTTCACCACCAAAAATTCTTGGATTCATCTTCAATCGACAGCAACAAGATGCCCCAGACCCATCCTGAGTTCTCCTGTTCCAAAGTGGAATCAGCTACCCTCTAAGGAGCTATTAATTCTGTTTTAGTTATATAAACTCTTCCTGATGTCCATCATTATTAATTTTTAGTTCAAGAGTGTTAATGCTCTATCAGCTGACATTTCTTATTTGTTGGTTTTGCTACTAGTCCTTACTTCATATCAACATTTTGCTCCTACAGGATAGTGAAGATGACTCTACAAGTCCAGATTGTGGCCTGAGTGAAAAAAAGTGACGACTTTACTCTATAAGTCTTTCACTTAGCTGGAGCAAGACCACTATCAATTATTCGAAACATGGTTTCCTGAACATGTTAGTAAGTGGGAATTCCTACTCAACAAACTCATTTTGCATTGACTCTTATAGCAATAAAAATTCTAGTAATATAAATGTATAAATGAACTTCCAAAATTATTGATTATTAACTTTGACACACTGCAAATTGGTGTCAAGGTTAATAGCAAAGACCAAACAGAACAAAATAAAATATAGAATATACAATCTTCAAATGTACTTTCAGATGCATCCAATTCACCTTTAACTTTACTGTCATTTTCTATTAAATCTCGATATGAAAGCATATTAGATTTCTCCCTTTTGTGAACTTTTTTCCTGCTTGTTAAAAACATTTTATTAATCTTAAAACATGTCATATACTGTCTTGCCATCTCATATTTGAATTGTATTTGTGTTGAACGTATGGTAACTTTAGGATTGTTCACAAATGTTGTCTCTTCTCTTTCCTGGCACTTGATGGATTGCACTGCCTATACACTTTGGGGTAAGACACGGCCGTGTGATTTGCTTTGGCCAATAAATTATGAGCAGAAATACATATCATTTGGAATAAGGCTTTAAGAATCAGCAGAGAATACACCACATTTCCTTTCTCTAAAGTGATTGTAGAAGCCGCTATCAGCCAAGTCTCTCAATACTTTTATTGAGCAGAGCTTTGATGGTTCATTTGCATCAGAAATGAGATAGGAGGACCAAGCTTGTGTTGGGCCAAACCAGTGAGATTGGAGAAGGAGGAGGGAGAAGGTTGTTTGTTTTCACAGCACAATCTAGCCCACTCTACTACAATACTAATTAAATCTTTTTCAAACATTTGATAAGGTAATGTAAATGATAGATTTGTTTCTTTACTTTTTCAGTAAATTGAAAAGAAGCAACTCTGTTCCAACCTTAGGGAAAAAATAGGAAGAGTATCTAATAACTTGAGAGGGAATTTCATATGATGAATAACAGGAAGAATGCAGACAAGAAGTGTTCGAAGCTGTATCTAAAATCCTCTTAGTTCTTTATTCTGTTGGTCAAAATTGCATATATGTTTGTATATCTATTTGTATGTACATTATATATACATATGCATTATGTATGGCATATATTAGATCTTTAATTTAGATTTGATCCCTCATATATAGTAGTATTAATTTCTTTGACTACAATCCATTTTAACTTTGACCTTGTTTCTCAAAAATATTTAGATAGAAATATTCATCGCCCCAGTATTGTATTAGTCCAAAGTTTATTAATTATCTCATAAAATACGACTAGATTATGATCAACAGTCAATTAAATTATATGAGGAATTATTATAGAGATATTATACTTTAAAATTTTTACCAAAATGTTCAAGTGGAATGATAACACTGGTCCACACAATTTTCATTTTTATATGGATTACAAGAATCAGTTTACATAGACACCAGTTACTTATACAATAACCAGTCTGACAATGGCAACTTTAAAATTTTTATAAAATTTTTTAGCCATGTAAGTTTTAGTAAAAAAACTGCCATTCATTCTACAATAACTGCACTATTATCAAATAGAAGGAACACACACTCACTTTTTTAAGAAAAAAAGTTTTAAAATCAGTTAAAAATTTTCCCAACTTGGACTGTTTTTTGTTGTTGTGGTTTTGTTTTGTTTTCCAAAAACAAAACAGCAAAATCCTCAGGTCACAACCTTTTATAAATCCAGGTCGCCACTAGAGGAAACAATTTACGTAGTGTATCTTCGGATAAGCTTCTGTAACTTCATACAGCCTAATTAAGTGACATTCCAAAGGGCCAGTAAGTTTTAGACTCTTTATCCTCAGACCTCAATACTCAAAAAGTAATATCTTTTATCCTAGTAACATCTTTCACACTAAAATAATTTTAGCCTATTTTTTTTTTAGCAGCTGGCATTGCAAAGCCTACTTATGGAAGCACAAGGTTGCAGCCTAGCCAAATGGTTTACATACAGGGTTTATGATCTAGGGAGGTCCCAGGGATATGACGTTCCTCTATAAATGAGTCATAAGCCTCTGATTCTTTTAGAATTAGCTGGCTAAATACAACAGAAAATTCTAGTCAAGGTAGCTTAAACAAAATAGTAGTTTATTACCTCTCACTGAAAATGTTCAGAGATAGGCACCTCAGGACTACTATGGTAGTTGTGAATCATTAGGGACTTTGGTTCCTTCTCTCTGTCCCACCATCTCAGTTCTTGAGCTCTAAATTCTGTTATATTGTGGGCCAAAATAGCTGCTGGAGCTCCAGCCATCACATTTGTATTCTAGTCAGCCATACAGTTGTTTCATATACACTTCCTTAGCTTCATTGGGTCTTTGCCTCTGCTCTAGGGTATCAGGGCTTGTGGCCCCTATCCCAGTGGCTTGATGTTTTTGTTTCGCAGAGGATAAGGGCCTATTTCCTACTCCCTTTCTCTAGGCTCTCACTGAGGGAGATTCCTTGCCTTTAGTTTTTTTCTTGAGCACGTGAACAAGATTACAAGTGGGTGTGAACACTCATCTTATGTCTTTGTATCTCAGGAGTTATGCACTGTCATCCTAGCCTGCATTGAACTTTGACAATTTGTTGAATCTTAGCTGAATTGTTCATACCCACTTGTTTGGTATTCTGCATCTTCTCCTCCCTTTCTGTGAGACAAGTGAGCCAATGCTCACATCAAGACAGTCCACTTGGAGCGGCTTGTCTTCCCTTGGATTTTAGTTTACTTGGTTTCCTTGCAAATTCAGCTCTTTTACGGATTCAGGAAGAGTTATGATTTTGTCATTTACCTAGCCTTTTCTCCTTCTTCTGATGGCAGCAATACTCCCTTAGGCTTTCTACATCCTGGACATAAACTGAACGTGAGAGGCCATATGTGAAGGTGTAATTGTTGAGAATTTTCCAGAGCTATGAAAAGTCATTAAGTTACAGATACGGGCTATCATAAACCAAGCAATATAAACAAAAAGAGATTCGCATTTCGGCCTATTGTTGAGAAGTTGCAGAACACAGAATGGAGAGGAAACAGCCATCAGTTATAAAGAACTTTAAACAGAAGACTTCTCAGATGCAACAATGCAAGCCAGAAAGTCGTGAAATAATGTCCTCCAAATGCTTGAGAAAAATAACGGTCAAACTAAAATTGTATACCTAACAAAACTCTCAAGAATGAGAGCTGTGTTCATTAGAATTAAGTTAGACTCAAAAGAATAGCAAAACTCTAAATAGCAGTGCTTAACACAGCTTAGAGGTTTATTTCCATCTCATGTGAAATCCAGAGCAATGCTGTCTAAGGGGTGGATGGAGCTGTGCTCCATAAAGTTCTCAGGCCTCAGGTTTCCTCCAGCTCAATATGCTGCCATTACCAGATGTGGTTCTTATACTCACGATCCAAGGCAACATTCATAATTTCAAAATCCCTTTTCTTTAAAGAAAATGATGGTCATCAAAGATAGAAGTAATCTTTTTGTAAAATCAGAATTTGGCCTTATGGCAATATGTAACATATTTTATGAAATGTTATTGGTCTGAGGAATCCACACTTCTGAGAGCTGAGGTTCAAAGTCTAGAGGAATAATCTAGCCTGAACTTACATCCTGGTAGTGGTGGGAGTAGGACTAGG
>NW_006494614.1:42473320-42485135 GCF_000325575.1 Pteropus alecto | reverse complement strand
GTAGAGCATCTGAAAGGATATCAAAGCTGTTGTTATCTGCTGGTGTCTTCCCAGGCTTGGAGATACTGCTTCAACCGGTCATCAGTTACTTCCATCCTCCTGATATTCACACAAAGCACTGCTCCTATATGGTCTGCTCCACATTTCACAGCTGCTAATATTGTGTTAAAATATTTTTGTATCTACATTCATGAGAGATATTTGTCTGTTGTTTTCTTTTCTTGTGATGTCTTTGTCTCCTTTTGGTATTAGGGTAATTCTGGCCCCATAGAATGAGTAGGAAATAGTCCCACTGCTCCTAGCTTCTGGAAGAGATTGTAGAGAATTGGTATAAATTCTTCCTTAAATATTTAGTTGAATTCACCAGTGAACTCATCTGAGTCTTCTATTAGGAATGTTTTTAATTATTGATTTAACTTCTTTAATAGATATAGGCCTATTCAAATTGTCCGTTTCTTCTTGTGTGGGTTTTGGCAGAGCATGTCTTTCAGGGAATTGGTCTATTTCATGTAGGTTTCAAAAAAAACAGCTTTTGGTTTTTTTAATTTTCTCTATTGATTTTCTGTTTTTGATTTCATTGATTTCTGCTCTAATTTTTATTTCTTTTCTTCTGTTAATTTAGGTTTTAATTTGCTTTTCTTTTTCTAGCTTCCTAAGGTAGAAACTTAGATTATTGGTTTTAGATCTTTCTTCTTTTCTCATATATGCATTCAACGCTATAAATTTCCCTCTAAGCACTGTGTCTCACAAATTTTGATAAGTTGTGTTTTCATTTAGTTCAAAATATTACTTAATCTCTTGAAATTTGACTTATGTGTTATTTAGAAGTATGTTGTTTGATCTCCTGTATTTTGGGATTTTCCAGTTATATTTGTTATTGATTTCTAGTTTAATTCCATTGTGATCTGAGAACAGGCATTATATAATTTCTATTTTTTAAATTGGTTAATATGTGTCTCGCGGCCTAGAATGTGATCTATATTGGTGAGTGTCCCATGTAAGTTTAAGAAGAATGTGTAATCTGCTGTTGTTGAAAGAAGTAGTCTATAGATGTTAATAAGGTGTGCTGATGATGACATTGAGTTCAACTATGTCCTTACTGATTTCTGCTTGCTGAACTTCTTCATTTCTGATAGAGGAGTGTTGAAGTCTCCAACTGTGATAATGGATACACCTATTTCTATTGCAGTTCTACAAGTTTTTGCCTCTCATAACTTGATACTCTGTTGTCAGGTGTATGCATGTTAAGGATTGTCATGTCTTGGAGAATTGATCTTTTATCATTATGTAATGCCCTATTACACCTTTTGTAGTTGCCTCACAATTCTTGGATTTTTAATTCTTTTTGTTAGTCTTTTTTTCTCTTTGCTTTTCAGGTTTGTAAGTTTCTATTGGCATATGCTCAAGCTCAGAGATTCTTTCCTCAGCTGTGTTCAGTCTACTAATGAGTCCAGTCCATCAAAGGCATTCTTTATTTGTTACAGTGTTTTTTTTAATTCTAGCAATTCTTTTTTCATTCTTTCATAGAATTTCCATTTTGCTGCTTACATTTCCCATCTGTTCTTACATGTTGTCTACTTTTTCCATTATAGCCCTTAGAATTTCATCACAGTTTTTTTTTTAAATTTCTGATCTGATAATTCCAACATTCCTATTATATCTGAGTCTGGTTCTTGTCTCCTCAACTCTGTTGTTGTTGTTGTTGTTGTTGTTGTTGTTGTTGTCATTTTTGCCTTTTAGTATTCCTTGCAATTTTTTGTTGATAGCCAGACATGATGTACTGGGTAAAAGGAACTGTGGTAAATAAGCCTTTAGTAATGAAGTGGTCAGGTGTGGGGGGCATGGGAGACTGATTAGGTCTTAGTCTTTTAGTAAGTTTGTGCCCCTGGACTGTTAACTTCACATGTGATCCTCAGTTTTTGCCCCACTCCTTAGATGGGACAGGATGGGTAGCAGAGGCTACACTGAGTATTTCTCTTCTTCCACATGTAAGGCTAGGGTGAGTTGGAGTTGCTCTTCTGGGCTTCCCCTAGGTCAGCTGGGCTCTTATAAAAGCCCAGTAGGTTAGGCTCTGGTTAATAGTTTCTCCCAAGGGCAGACCTTGTTGAGAAGAACAGAATGCTTTGACATATTTCAAAATATTTCCTTTTTCTTTCCCATTGCCAAAGTGTTAGGGAATTTTTCTCTCCAATATTCACTGCAAGAATGTGGTACAGATTCTGAAGGGAAAACTCAGAAAGCATGGGAACCTCCTATTATTAGGTCCCTTGGAGTCTTTATCTCTCAGATTTGTCCACACTGACCCTCCAGTAATTTGTCAATTATACTTCAGGTTTTCCTACCCTGGAATTGGTACCCAGGGAGATTTCTGTTCATGAGTTTTTGCTCCAGTAAGTGTGATTCTCAATATCTACCTGTCTGTCTCCCCAATTTGGGGGCAGCATTTGCCCTGTGACTTCATTGCTCTGACAGATCTAAGAAGAATTGTTAATTTTTCAGTTTGTTCAGCTTTTATACTTGTTGTTAGGATGAATGACAACTTCCAAGCTGCTTATATCCCAGACTGAATATCAGAAGTCCTATTCTTATTTTAAATAGATTTAACTCTAAGCAAGTCATAATGATGCTTCTCTGCCTCCAGGATAAGTTTCTATCTCTTTGGCAGGGAGCTTTCTCTCCCTGTGAACTGACCCAATTCACCATTCAACTTAATTCTCTTTTAAGAAAATAGTGCGAGATCTACACAGGAGTAAAACCTTGTAAAGATGTTGGAGAATGCTCCAACCAGTCTCAGCATGCAAAGGTCAGCCATGCATATTTGCTCCATTGTATAATTCAACCTTACAAGTAAAAAATGGGAATGAAAGAAAATATGCTATGGGAAAAGCATAGGATATAGTAGCAATATGTGCACCTGGAGAAAGTCATGTGGATGTGTAAGCATGAATATGCATACCTGTATAGCCCATAGGTATGTGTGGACATATTTGTATAGTGTGTGTTGGCACATGAGTGGATATATGGTATATGGGTGCGTGGGTTTGTATATTCTTTCTCTCAATGCCTCAAGCATAACATTTATTGAAGTCCACAGGGAGTGGGTTGGGTTCTAGGGCTTTTGTGTAGACAAAGGGGAAGAGAACATTCCAGATGAGAGAGAGATGTATGTGAGCTGCCAGAGAATATGCCAGTGGTCCTGAAGCAGGGTAGGAACCTCCAGGACTCTTGTTGACTCATGTCTAAAATGTTTCAGGCCAGTGGCTCCCTCATTGACTATCTTTAAGTTATATGAGTAAAACCTTTGAAAGGACTTAGAGCAGAGTAGAATCTGATACATACTATTCAATAAATTCCAGTTTAGGAAACATTTAGTAAGTATTTATTACCTACTGCTATATATCAAGCGCTATTGTAGGGCTGGAATACCGGAACAAACAAGGTAAATACAGTCCTTGTCCTCAGAGAGTTTACATTTTCATGAAGCTATAGAGACAAACCATAAGTAAATCATGCGTTACTTGATTTTGGAGAAGCAAGTGCTATGGAGGAAAAAAGAGGAGGGTGTGAGGATAGGAAAGGTGTGCAGGTTTTGTACTGTATCAACTTAGATAAGCTGGTACAATATTTCTTAGAATTCACTCCCTGATTCAGGGGGTTTCATCCTTCTGGGAGTGGGAGTTGCTATTTCATATAAGGGAATGGAGATGCCTTCGCGGATAGGGAGACATTTAAGCAAGACATAAGAGAAGGGAAGGAAAAATGCATTTACAGTCTGAGGAAAGAATGTTCAGACAGAGAGAGAAAAAATGCAGAGGTCTTGAGGTGGGAGTGTGTTTGGAGCATGTTCAATGAGCAGCAAGAAGGTGAGTGTGGTTATAGGAAAGTCATAAGGCGAGAGTATTAGGGGAGGGGTCAGTGAGAGGGAGAGCCCAGATCCCAGGGGACATTGTGGGCCAGTTTATGACTCTGTCTTCTACTCTGAGAAAGGAAACCACTGGAGACTTTTGAGCTGATTTACAGTTTAAAAGGATTATTCTGACTATTGTAAGAACAGTGCACTATAAGAAAGCAAGGGTAGATGCAGAGAAATCTGCTAGGAAGCTTTTGCAATAATCTAGTTGACCAGATAAACTTTTTTTATAGAAACAATAGGGTTTGCTCATGGATTGGATATAGACCATGAGAGAAAAACAGGAATTCAGGGTAGCTTCTGTTATTGGCTTGATTTTTAAATGTACATTTTTTTTTCTAGAATGACATAGTTAGAAAAGTTCTAGAAGAAAATTACATGAAACATTTACATAAGCTTGCAATAAAACAGAACTTTCTTGGCATGACTACATGGCAGAAACCATACAAGAAAGATTGAAAGAATTGACTGTACAAAAATTATAACACAAAATAAAATTACAATACAAAGTAAAAAGATAAACTGAGAAAAAAAATGTCTCTACATCAATATTCAAAGCATCGTTATATATAATATGCAAGAAGTCTTCAAAATCAACTAGAAAGATATAAACATGAATACAGGAGGGATCTAAGACATTAGTGAGATATTCACTAGCAAAGAAATACAAATGGACAAGAAGTAAATGTCAAGTTGCTCAACATAACTAGTAATCCAAGAAATGCAAATTAAAACAACAATGGGATATATTTGTTTTATCATCAGACTGACAAAGATTAAGAGAATGATATACACTGTGAATACACTGAAGGTCACTCTCATTTGTTGCCGAGGTGGGGGTGGACATGGGAAATGCGACTGGTGCCATCTTTCAGCAAACATCAAACAGACTGTGAATACACTGAAGGTCACTCTCATTTGTTGCTGAGGTGGGGGTGGACATGGGTGCCATCTTTCAGCAAACATCAAACATTAAGAGGGAAGGAAATGACAGACATGAAGGCAGGGAGGCAGAGCCACTCCATGCTCACTCAAATCTATTTTATCTTCCTGGGCACTCAGGTAGACCTCATTTTTGCCCAGGTTGTAGAAGCAGAAGTGATATGCACCATTCCGGATCTGTTCTAGACCAGGCCCATAAACCCTCCCATGTGCCATACTTTCTCTCTTCCTGTCCATTTTTGGAAGCAAAGGACTCAGAAGACTCAGTGGCAGAGCTGCGAGATGGAGAAAGGCTGGGTCCCTAAATGATATTTGTAAAGTCTCCTCCAATCACCCTTGTTGACCTGTAAGGTGAGTAAGAAATCGAGTTTTAGTTTCTGCAGTGTGGAACATATCTATTGCAACAGCTATGATTATCCTAATTAAAACAGACAGAAATCAATTAAATACAGAAATGATAACAGTAGAGGTGAGAGGATATGAACAAAATAAAACGCTTTTTGGGGAGGGGAAAAATACGATACACAAACATCTAGCAAAACTAATCAAGAGAAAAGTTTAAAAGTGCAAATAAAAAATAAAATAAAACAAATGAGAAATATCAAGAGACCCAAAAAAGATTTTCAGAATAAAACTGTTATAAATAATCATACACTAATAAATTTGATAACCAACAAAATGGATACATTTCTAGAATACAAAATTTAAAAAGTGGTATAAAAAATTAAAAACCTGACCAGACAAACAACAACTTAAAAAATCAAAATCGAATTATATAATTATCATGGGGTCTGGGGAGGGAGAGGCAATCCTAGGCCAAGAAGAATTTTCAAAATACGGATATTCTCTAATTCATACAACTTATACCAGGAAATTAAAAAATAGAGAAAATCTGCCCACATCATTTCTGTGACTAGAACAGCATTGATTCCAAAACCATATAAGAACCAAATGAGAATAACAGGTTATGAGCCCATTTATTTATGAACATAGATCCAGTAATCTAAGATCAACATTCAGACTCTCTGGTAAGGATGACAAATGGAACACACACTCTTATTTTTGCTCCCTCCTGAAACCTACAAAAATAAACATGAAGAAACGGAAGATACACAAGGTAGAGGGGAACTAGAAGATAAAAGAGCAAGAAAATTTGGGGAGCTGAAAAGGACATGAACAAGTGAAAAATGACTTCGCAGAGCTGAGAAAACAGAATCCTTTGTCGAAATTAAGGAAGATAGATATCAAATCTTATTTACACCGCAGGATCTCTGACATAGTTGAAGAAGTGGAAGGGCAGTGAGAGCATCCAATTAAGAAGAAATATGGACTATTTCAAGGCCTTAAAAAATAATGAGATCTTGCCATTTGTGACAACATGGTTGGACCCTAGGGGGTATTATGCTAAGTGAAGTCAGAGAAAGACAAATATCATACGATTTCACTTACATGTGGAATCTAAAAAATAAAACAAATGAACAAACAAAACAGAAACAGACTTATAGATATATAGAACAAACTTGGTTAATAAAATTATATAGGTTTCAAGTGTACAATTCAATAATACATCATCCATATATTGCATTATGTGTTCATTACCCAAAGTCAAATTGCCTTTCATCACCATATATCTAGTATAATTTAACCCCAAATTCCTGATCACATGTCTGAATCTCCTCTCAAGATATTCTAACATATCAAATATTTTGTTGATTCTCTTATCTGTTGCCAAATGGGAGGGGATTGGGAAGCTAGGTATAGAAGGTGAAGAGACTAAGAAGTACAAATTGGCAGTTATAAAATAATCATGGGAATGTAAAGTACAGCATAGGGAATATAATTAATAACATTGTAATAATTATGTACATAGGGTGATCACTTCATAAGTTATATAAATGTCTCATTGCTGTTATAGACCTGAAACTAAAAATATTGAAGGTCAACTGTAATTAAAACATTTTTTAATTATTTTTTAAAAAGAAGAAGAAATGATGGAAAGTTGTTTAAGAAGCAGAGATGTCCCCAGATCCCCTGGTCCACTTCCTACAGATGGATGTTTCACCTTTCCACACCATGAAAAAAGGGCTGGATGGGAATGCCCTAGAGAGGTTACTAGGAGGGTTTCTGGGCAAGGTGGGAAGGGGGTGGGCGATAAGAGTGGTTTAGGATGGTGACAGTGTCCTGAAAACCAAAGAATCACGTGAAGAATGTATACATGAGGCTGAGAAACACTCCAGACCCCTTCTATTTACATTCCAGAAAGTTGGCAGCCAGACCCTCTTCCTCCAGACAAGGGACTGGTGAGTCTTCCCTGGGGATCCAAGCAGCCTAAGATGGAAGGCTGAATGACAATATGACAAAACAGCCAAGGACATCAGCCTCCAAGTGCTTTCAATGCTCTTAGTGCACAAGCCCCACCAGTGGCTCATAGTATCCAGTGATCTTTGGAATTGGAGCAATTAACCTCATTTTACCAGGTAGCTGAGGAAAAGCTCTCTAATGAAAGGGGGAAAAAAGTAAATGAACAGAGGGTGAGAAAAACAACTTGGAGGAAAACAGGGACCATCAAAGAAGCCGTATGAATAAAAACAGGAAAACTTTTTACAAAAGACAGTCAGAGAAGCAAACCGGCCTTTGGAAGGAAATTTAAAAGTAAATATGACAGCAGAAATTAAAAATTCCATGAAAAGATTGGAATATAAAGTTTAGGAAATCTCTCAGAAAATGAAAGTAAGGAAAAAAGTAGGGGGGGGGAGGGCGGGGGGGCGGGGGGGGCAGGAATAAAAAACGAGAACAGCAGAGAAATGGAAGAGAAAAAGAAAAAAGACAGCTAGTCCAAGAGGTTAATATTTGAATAAAAGGAGTTCTAGAAAGAGAGAACAGAGAAAACAGAGAGGGGGAAAATCATCCATGAACTAATTTAAGAATTTTCCCATGAATTTCTAGATTGAAAAGGCCACTCACTGCGCTAAGAGAATGGGTGGAAACTGACACACGCTGAGTCTCATCACTGTGGCATTCTACAACGCTGGGAACAAGAAGATACTAATAAAATTAAAGCAACAGGTCACTTATTATCACAGTTATAATGGCTTCAGACTTTTCAACAATGACGGAAGCTAGAAGAGACTGGAGGCAGCGCCTTCAGAATTCTGAGAACAAATGTTTTCCATCTCAAAATATTGTATCAATCAAACTACTAGTGTCAAGGTGAAAAAAAATACATTTTTAGATATAAATGGCCTAAGAATGTATTTTCTATTTCCCTTTTCTCTGGTAGCTGCTTAAGGATGTGTTCCAATACGAAGAAGTAAGCAAAGGTACAAGAAAAAGGGAAATGGTGCAAGGAAAGACAGGGGTAGCCCCTGGATTATGGGGAAGAAAGACCCTGAATGACAGCTGTGTACCAGCTGTGGAGGGCAGAGAGTCCAGCCTTGCAAAAGAAGGCTGCAGGAGTGACTTTTTAGGAAGAGAATCAACAGAATATCTGATATGTTAGAATATCTTGAGAGAAGATTCAGACATGTGACCAGGAATTTGGGGTTAAATTATACTAGATATATGGTGATGAAAGGCAATTTGTCTTTGGGTAATGAACGCACAATGCAATATATGGATGATGTATTATTGAATTGTACACTTGAAACCTATATAATTTTATTAACCAATGTCACCCAACAAATTTTATTTTAAAAATGCAGTTTTATATTTTAAGCAAAAATAAATAAATAAAAATTTTAAAAGATGTTTAAATTCCGGTCAAATCAAATACAGGAAAGGAAATAGTAACAATTTACCATATGAAAGAAAAGTGCACAAAGAGCAAGGCAAAGTTTTTTCTCGAGGTTGCCTGAAATTCACACTAAACCCTGGGCTTCTATTGCATTGGCAGAGCTTAGTGAAATGACCACCTTTACCCACAAGGGAATCCGGGCACCACAAACTACACATTACACTTCAGAATATAGTCCATATTTTGCAACCATAATGAAATTAAATTGGGAATAAGTGCCAAAAATATAATGACAAGTAGATACTTAAAAATTAAAATCACACTTAAAAATAACTCGTGGTTAAAATTCACAAAGGAATAGGCAGCTGGATTGTTTTCTTCTTGCCTCAGAGCAATGCATTGTATGATAAAAATCCTGACTGGAAATGAGAGAACACTGCCTCTAAATTCAGGAGTAAGATAAACAGACGCATTATCATCTCTTCTAGTCATCACTGTAGTGAAAAGCCAAGACAACGCCTGAGAGAAGAAAAAAGGAAGGCATAAGGATCTGAACAAGGTGATAAAACTAACGTTCTTTGCAGGTGATATGATTATATATGTACAAATTCCAAAAATATACACAATAAGTCATTTGAAATAATAGGGGACATTATCAAGTCACCAAATGTAAGATTAAAATACAAAACTCAATTACATTTTCAGACACTAGCAACAATTACACACATATATTTGTTTATCTTTAACACAGAATTGCAGTAGTTATTTGAACTTATCTTTAGTCTGACTGGTTTCTGATATACTCCATATTTTTAAACCACAGCTTTGTCATTTGTCATTTTGTTTTTTTACTTTACGTAAGTGAACTGAAGATAATTTTCAATTTATATTTTTTAAAGAAAAATATCTTAGATTCTTTCATATGAAAACTCCTTGAGTTGTCTTTACAAAATTAAAACAATTTAATGAGGCATAAAATTATTGAATCAAAATATTTCCCCCAGTTCTCAAGAGAGGCGAATTTGTTGTCTTCTAGCATTTAGTGCAGCAGCAGAAAACTCTGAAACCAAGACTTTATATTAAGTCCTCTGGAAGTAACCTTTTCTTCCCTTGACCATTGATGCTTGTAGATTTTTTTCTTAGTAATCATACAAAAGAAAATGTTTGCCAGCTATGCCTCGACATATATGGTTGACATTACTACTACTCAGCTGTATTTAGCTATCTTCATTTTCAGACACTTGGAAGAATCTTATTTCTCAGGCTCTTAAAATTGAGCAAAGCAACATTACTTGATTTGTCCAAAGAAATGGAAATGGAAATGTCACTTCCGGACAGGAGCATTTAATCACTTTTCTGGCACTTCCTTCTCCTACTACAGAAACAATTGTTGATTTGGAGAGGCCATAGATTGAAGAGTCAACCTTGGGGGACAGTGTCCTTAAGTTTGCCTGAGCCATCAGCAGACACTGCACAGGAAAAAAAAAGAGATTTTGTCATGTAAAGCCTCCGAATTGCTCCAGCGGAAACAAGCCTATTCTAACTGATAAGATATAGATTTCTTTTCATTGATTTTGTCTGGAATGCAGTATGTTCTTTTAATCAATACACACGATTTTCTTCACTTCAAGAAAGTTTTTCTCTACAACACCTCACATAATTAATTCTATTCTTATTCTTCTGGTCTGTCCTTCTGGTCTGACAGCATTTATGCATTTGCTGTCTCCGTATTCCTTATTGTTTTATCACTTTAAAATTAAATTGCTTTTTCTCTACATTCTGGGAGATATTCTAAAGTTGTTATTCTATATCAATGATTATCTTGATAGTCCATATCTTGAATCACAACAGCAACTGAGATTCAAGAATATTAGTAGCCAGGCTTATACCCTCTCCCCATCCTAGATAGAAATGTTAGAGGATTCATTTCTGGGAGGAAATGACCAGTTCACAGGAAAATACTACAGATACTGAGAGCTGGGTATCTTTCAAAAAGTACAGAGGCCTTTGTCTGAGTTTTCTAGATCGATTGTTCTTAATAGAGGGTGACTTTGTCTTCCAAGAGAAATTTGTCGATATCTAGAAAAAAATTTTGGTTGTCATAACTGAGGGGGAGATGCTACTGGCATCTAGTATGTAGAAGCCAGGGATGCTGCTAAAGATCCTATAATGCATAGGACAGCCCCCAGAACAAAGAATTATCTGGCTCAAAATGTCAATAGGACCAAAGTTGAGAAACTCTGTTCTAGAATAAAATTCAACATTCAGCAAACCACACACATGGAGAATTTCCTATCACTTTTATGCTGTAGTTTTTATTCTCTAACTTTTATGGTTAAAATTTTCAAATATACCAAAAAAAATAGAATAATATGAAATATGTGCCACAACACCTTTTTGGAAAGCCTCTAATAAATAGCACAAAAATTTAAACAAAATTTAAACATATATAAAGAAACATGAGAGAGACAGATAACACAGGGCCCTGAATATACAATTTAAAAGCCCTATACATCATATAAGAAAGAAAAGAGAAGCCTTCCATGAAATCAGAATAGACTACTATAAAAAAAAAAAAGAAGATTCTTCTGAGAGCAATATTCATGTTAAGGGCTGAATTGAGTTCCCCCAAATTCACATAAGTTCTAATCCCTTGTACCTCAGAGTATGACTGTATTTAGAAAGAGGGTCTTTAAAGAAGCAATTAAGTTAAAATGAGGTCTGGGCCCTGATCCAAATGACTGGTGTCCTTATAAGAAGAGGAGATGAGGACATAGATAAGTACAGAGGGAAGACCATATGAAGACACAGGGAGGAAAAGACAGGCATCCATAAGCCAAGTAGAGATGCCTCAGCAAAAACCAACCCTGCTGACACCTTAATCTTGGATTTCTAGTGTCCAGAATTATAAGAAAATAAATTTCTGTTGTTTGAGCCACCCATTCTGTGGCACTTTATTATGGCAGCCCTAGCAAACTATTACAATGTATGTCCATAAAAGACTTGTTCAAGAATGATCACAGCACCATTATTCATAACAGCCAAGTTTGGAAGTAACCCAAATGTCAACAAGTACATGGATAAACAAATATGTATATTCATGCAATGGAATATTACTTAGAAAGAAAAGGAAGTACTACTGATACATGTCACGGCATGGATGAACCTAAAAACATTGTGGTGAGTGAAAAATGCCAAACACAAAAAAGAATGTACTCTATGATTTTGCT
>NW_006494614.1:42466797-42468371 GCF_000325575.1 Pteropus alecto | reverse complement strand
CACATTACACATCTCTTTGATTATCAGCCATTTTGAACACATGTTCATCCATATTATTTGTTCTTTATTCTGTAATAAATTACTTGTTCATATCCTTAGCCCCTTTTAAATTGGAAATGTTTGCCCGATTCTTATTTATAAAAGAAATAATGATTATCATTTATTTTAATCTTCTTTGAACTAATGGGCCAAGCATGGGGTCTCACTTCATTTCACATCTCTTTGATTATCAGCCATTTTGAACACATGTTCATCCATATTATTTGTTCTTTATTCTGTAATAAATTACTTGTTCATATCCTTAGCCCCTTTTAAATTGGAAATGTTTGCCCGATTCTTATTTATTTAAAAGAAATAGATGTTTATGTACTAAAGCTATTAACCCTTTTATCTGGCATATCGGGTGGAAATATTTTTTCCTTCATTGCCATGTACTTTCTAAATTTATGTCAGTTTTAGAAATATCAAATATTACATTTTTATATACTATGAACTAAAGGTATTTCCTTTAATGGGAGGAAGAACCACAGCTGACCACATGGACAATGGCGACCTGGGCAACCAGCAGACCTATGGTCTGACAGGGACACAGGAAACCTTGGACAGGAGGGAAAAAGTTAAGTTAAGCGGGAGGATGCCTATCAGGTGGGTCTGGTCCTGCTTGGGTGGGAGAAGGGTAACCCAGATGCACGGGAGGAGTCTCACAGGTGCTTTGGGGACATGGAGTTAGAGAAGACAATCTGGGGGTTCTCAGCTTTGGAGTGGAGGCACCACCACAACAATGGATTCAGGTGCTGAGAGGTGTCTTCCAA
The DNA here is from genome assembly GCF_000325575.1 of Pteropus alecto. Classification (NCBI taxonomy): domain Eukaryota; kingdom Metazoa; phylum Chordata; class Mammalia; order Chiroptera; family Pteropodidae; genus Pteropus; species Pteropus alecto. The sequence goes on along the minus strand of NW_006494614.1, from coordinate 42,467,559 downwards.
AGGCACAGGGATGGCCTTTTCCTCCGAGGCCCCAGATCTCAGTGGAGCAGGAAGAGGTGAGGGGACCCCAGGCTGAGCAGGGAGTGCCCATGGGCCCTGGGGTCTTGGTGGAGCCAGGGGCAGCCGTTGCTGCTACTCCCACCATGTCAGTATAGCCCTGAGAAGTGAGGAAAAGGAGGACAGGAGGTATATTCACTGACCAGGCCATGCCTTCTCTTTCATCTGACCCTCTTCCTGGCCCTTCTCATTACTTAAAGTCTCTCCTTCTCTTCAAATTCTGTCATCTTCTTCCTACCCACACTTTTCCCCTCAGGACACAGAATGACACAAAGTCCTGGGATGGGAGCTCTAGAACAGGAGGCTCTGCCCCCCGCTCCAAGAGCACCCCAGCCTCAAGGGTGTACATTTGAAGGTCCTGAGACGATATGGGTGCAGATGATGGGGTTTCGGGACCCTAAAGAGGGACTTCTGGGTGTGCAAGTCTGATTTTCTGATGGAGAGAATGAATATCTGCGTGTATGTCTCAGTATGTCCGTGTGCACACCTAATGATTGGTTATGGAAGATGCCTGAGGCCAGCCTCAAAACTAGGCAACCCAGATGCTGTGGGTGGATGTGACCCAAGGGCATGCATTTTAAGGTTCGAGGAAATGGTGATTTGTAACAACCAAATGATTGTGGAGACTGATGAAGTAAAAGACAATTTTAGTTGGTGTAAGTTACAACGGATACAATGCCATCTGCGTGATCCCCGCATACTCCT
>NW_006494614.1:42453555-42466277 GCF_000325575.1 Pteropus alecto | reverse complement strand
GAAAGAGCCCCCAGATCTGCAATAGACAAGCCTAGGTGAACCACCCATAGGTGGTTCATGGAGAATCTCTGAGCCGTGAACCAGAGGAGCACTGGACCAAGAGACAGAAGACCTGGGTCCTAGTCCTGCTTCAGCCTTGAAGGAGCCAAGTGACTTTGGACAGGCTTTATTTCCCTCACTTGTGAATTGCACAGGTAGAAGTTCTTTCATTCTTGATGGGCAGCTATTTCCGGGCTCCATTATGGGGGAAGTTTAAAGCTTACTCCCTCACTCCAATCAGCCCAGCTCCGAGCTGAGGCCTGGGGACCTGTTTCAGACTCTATGCCTCCTGGTCTCCCCCTTCCCGAATCAGACACCACACAAGTCACCTGTCTAGCCCATCCTAGATTCTTCCCTTCTGGTTAGACCTAACTGTGCTGATGGAGGCTGAACTGGCCATGACTGCAAAAGCAAGTGTGAATGATGACAATGCAGAAAAGACAATGACAATCCAGGATCCCCAGAAAGGAGAAAGTATAAGCCCCAGAGTCCTGAGATGATGTGGGGGCAAAGCCAGCCCCTCAGGGTCCCTCAGGCCAAGGCTGACAGGAGCCCCAGAGTGGGGAGCTTCTCCCAGTGCTGCCAGAGAGAGAGGCAGGACTTGGTGGGGTGGAGTAGGGTGGGGCTGGGCAGAGAGAAAGGCCTGATATCAAGTCCCCCATGGAGAAGGAAAGCTCAGGAGGTCTCCTGTGGAGATAGCACAGGCCATATTGCCTTCTCCTTGTGCTGGGGTGTGTGGAGTGGGGGACGGGGTAACAGGCTTGTGGTTCCAGGATGGATTGACCCAGGAGCTGGGCCTGACTCTGCCCAGGTGCCTCAGCACATGGAGATATAAGATTAAGAAAGGAAAGGCCTTGATTGGTTAAGAGTGAGGCCTGCAGGGCAGATTCTATGGGCAGCAGGAGGCTGGGGCACCCTTAGGGAAACCTCCAGCTCTTGGGAACATGTCTGCCCTGCAGAGGACTCAGCCCCGCTCAGCCTAGGGGCCCAAGTACTGTGGCTGCCGCTTGGCTCTCTCTGCCACCCCCAACCCCAACCAGCACTTATTGGATGAAAGTCAGAGGCTGCCCTCCTTTCAATGTCTCTCCCTTTTGCTTCATTCTTCAAGAGCCCTGGCTTTCTCTGCCCATCTCTAACATCCCAGGAAAGGACTCAAGGGAAGTGTCTGAAGCCTTACCAGCCCTTAAGCCCCTCTGGTCCCCAGGGAGAGCAGAGACTTCCTAGCCTGAAGGGGGCATGGCTGAAATAACACAGGGCGCACCTACCCTCAGACTCTCACAGCCCCAAGGAATGTGTCCTATGAGTCTGGATTTATTACAACAAATAGGAACCATTCATTAAAGCCTTCCCAGGCCATCCAACCCCCAGGCAATTTCCCGACTATAGGCCTCTGTTACCAGCTCTAAGATGCATGGCACAGTATTAAACACCAGAATGCCAAAAATACATTATTTCATGTTCAATTATCTCTTTAGTGAGTTGATTTGTATGCAGAACACATGGACTCTACCCGGCATTGGACACAAATTACACATCCCTTCTACACTGTAATGAACATTGACTGTGAGGTGAACATAAAATAGGGAGTTAAAGCTACTAAAGATTTTATCTAAATCGGACCTGGGCTGGTTGTGTCCACAGCACATGGACTCTCCACCCCCTGACCCCCTGTTCCTCTCCTGGAATAGCCGAGACACCCACAGCAGACCACCACTCTCCTGGAGCCAGGGTGCCCTGACTGCGTCCCTTGGTACTCACAGACTTTGTCATAGCAGGTTCTCTGTCAGATAGCGCACTTTGGATAAACTTTGTACTGGGGGTAGGAGTGAGTATTTGCGTAGTTCCAGTTCACATAGCGAAGGAAATCTGCATTTGCCATTTTGAGAGGATATGCAGGAGCTAGGAGATACAAGGAGAGAAGAGATAGAACTTCAATTTTATGAGAACAAAGTAGGAGAGGAAAGGATCTTAAGAAAAAGAGTAAAAACACTTTCGCAACTCAGAGTGTACAAAGCCTGGTCACAAGAGTATCTAACTCTGGAATTCCCAAATTCTTCCGCATCTGAGGATCACCCCGGGGTTGTGGGGGAAAACATGCCAACGCCCGGGCCACGAACCCGACCGATGACATGGGACAAGCGCAGCGCGGCCAGGCATCAGTATTTTTGAAGCTCCCCATGTGATCTCAGTGTGCAGACAAGTCTGGGAACCACTGGTCTAATTTAATTAACACAAAATCCTTGTGAAACGGTCGTCGCTACCCCTCCCCCCGCCCCCCTTCACAGTGAGGAAACCGAAGCACGTGGAGTCCTGGTGATTCCCTTCAGGTTCCCCAGGGAATTGGTGGCAACACCGGGACCCAGGCCTCCGCGCGCGCAGAGCTTCTCCTGCCCCGCCTTCCTCGCAGGACTGGACGTGCAGCCAGCGGTCGTCTGCAGCACGGCGGCGGGGGCCAGCCCTGAGAGCGCTCCGGGTGACACAAGGGCTGCCCTGCCCCCTGCTGGCCAGACGGTGCTGTGACCGCGAGCGTGCAAGTACGCTCGCACGTAGGAACAGGGCCCCGGTTCCTCACTTCCCTTTCTCTCTTCCCAGCAGAGTCCCAAGGTCACCTTCTTCCCACTCTCTACTTCCTGTGACCCTCCGTCCTTCTAATTTACTCTTAGCTGGTGTGACAAGGGGCTCCTCTTTTCACAGCAAACAGCATTTAGAGGGTGGAGTCGCCAGTGTTGGTGGGGCGAACACCTCGGTTTTCAGTCCTGTCAGAGCTCTGTGGGATCCCCGGGGATGGAAACTGCAGAGACAGGGCCCAAATCAGTCTCTGGTCTCAAATCCTGAGAAAGGTTGGCTTTTCATAGGCGCAGTTCTCCCAGGAGGAGCTTGGGGCTCGTTGGCTATGTGGGAACTGGGCTCTGGGAGGTGCCCAGGAACGAGGGGACAGGGGTCACTGTCAGGGAATGGCATGGTCTGTGGCCCTGTTAAAAGAAACAGTCCTGAGTGGGTCCTGTTACCACTGGAATCCTACCCTGTTGACCTTCTGGGGAGTACTTCCTTCTTCCCGTTGTCCCAAGATTCAGGGCATGAGAAGAATCTAAGAGAAGCTCAGATCACAGTAATCCAGGAGGGGTAAGGAAAGGCGGCTCCACCTGCCCACTCTTCCCTCTCAATGTGGCCTCAGGGACAGAGGGGACTCGGTTTCTCTGTCTGTCAAGTAGGACTATTACACCTTCTCTCCCATCAAGTCTGTGAGGTCAAAAGCTCAAGGTTAACTTCCAAAGGGCTTCCCTTAGATGTTTTTACCCTGAGTTTTCCTGTTTGGGGTTCTCTGTTCTGGATCCCCTCCAGGGCTTTTTAAGAGCCCAGGAGAATGCTCAGGGCCAGGTGTCTAAGAGCTGACCGGGTCTGAGCTCCTTCTTTCCTAATACCTCCTACCACCGCCCCCCGAGAAAACATATGAATGGGTTAATCGAGAGTGGGGCCCTGGTTGAGTCAGGGCTCTTTCCACTTCTCCATACTCCTGCTAAAGCTCAGCATTAATTCTGTGTCCTTCAAGGGCCAAGTATAGGAGGTGCAGCCCACGTTGCAGGTGAAGACTCTACATGGATAGCCTCGATACCTGATGGGGTTCCTCATCCTTTGCCACCCCCAGATGGTGTCTGATCTGGCCTCAATGCCGAACTGACACACAGAGAACTACTGCCCTGAAAAATCATCCAGTCATGGTGCTGGACTTCACAGGAGCAAGGAAAACATTATTTGTGTGAACCCACTGAGGTTGTTCATTACTCCAGCAAAATCTAGCCTGCGCTGAAAGATACACCTCTTTCAGTGATTATTAACAGAGCATCACATATGTCTTCAGTCACTTCAGAAGGTCTTTCTTCCATCAAACCTATATCTGGTACTTGTGTTCTCTTTCTTCATTTCCCTGTGTTGCTTCTCCTTCAGAAACACATTAGCTGCCCCTCCATTCCTGGTCATCTTCCATCTCTGAGGTCAGCAGACTTTTTCTGTAAAGGTCCAGAGAGTAAATATCTTGGCACTTGTGGGTCATAAGATCTCTGTTGCAATTACTCATCTCTGCGATTGTAGCAGAAAAGCTTCCATAGATAACGTGCAAATGCAGGAGCATGTCTACAGTTACTTTATTTACAAATTCAGACAATGGATCGGATTTGGCTCAAGGGTTCTAGTTTGCCAACCCTTGTCCTACAAGGAGAGAACAAACAAAGGAAGAGTTGAACATGGGATCAAAAGAAAGCACTGTCAGCACTGGATGGGGACTAAGGAGGTTCCCAAGGAGGAGAGGAAGTGATGTGTCAGGAAGGCAGCTGTGCCCAAAGCCCAAAGGGAACTAGTCTCAATTGGGACAAGAGGACATTAGACCACGTGGAGATGTGCTAGAAGAACAAAACCAGTTGATGAACTGAAATGTTCAAACATATTAGATAAAATTTGAATGCGAGGGTAAAATTTAGACATGAATTCATGATGATACATAGAATATGAAGCAAGTAAAAAATAAGGTAATTAATAACATCATGGAAAATTAAAAGTGGTACCAAAAAGGAAATGTAATCTTAATAAACTATATGACTGGGCTATGAAAAATATATACATGGTCATGAAATATAAAATTTAAGAATTAATCTTACTAGTAACTAGATTTGACTATTAGGAGAATACAGACGGGAAGAAGGGACAGGCATGGGAGTAGGAAAGAGAAGCAAGCCTCATCTTTCATAGTACATGTTTAATGGATAACATTCCAAACTGCAAAATAGAAAACTATCAGTATAAGAATGAACGTGAATGTGCTTCAAAAAGATTCCCTGGGGAGAAAGAGAATTGGAGTATAGAGTGTTGGAGCATAGAGCTGCTACATTTTTATTAATATGAGTTTATAATCTATCATTTTGGAGCTACAAGTTTTGAAGATCTACATATTCATTATTTTGATGAAATTTGAAAACAAAACAATACAACAACAGCCTTTATACCCTTTTTCAATTTCTAGATTTAGAATAGCTGAGTTAAATATTTTTTTAAGTAGGTTTTGATTAATCTCACCACACTCGTTCATGAAAAGTGGTATCAATTATTTTCACCCAGCAGAATATACCGTTCCCTTTTTCCTAAAATTTCCCCAACCCTAATTATCATCATTTATTTTAACTTTTGTCAATCTGATAAGAAGAGAGGTTTTGCAACTATTTTAATAATATACACTTTGAATATATTTATTAAAATTATTCATTTATATTTCTTCTGCAGAAAATTACCCACTCATAGACCTACCCCCTTTTTCTATTGAAATATTCATTTTCATTTATTATTTAAAAGACTTGTTTTTATATGAAGTCTAATAATCCTTTATCTTCCAAATAGGAAATAAATATTTATTAGTAATTGTAATTTCCTTTTAAATGTTATCATATATTTTTATAATCTCCAAGTTTCAATTTGTATAAAGTATGACTTACCATTTTTCCCTATATAGTTTCTGACATTGGGATCATGAAAGAAAGTTTCGCTCCACACACACACATACACAAAAAAAAGATAAAATTTATTTTTATTTTCTTTTAGAAGATTTCTGTACAGTTATTTCACGTCTACATATATGTAATTAAAAGTCAAGCAAACACGATATTGTGGATGTTGATTATTAATGATGACAGACATTAATTGGGGAGATACCATGAAACAGGCACTTCTATAAATGTTTAGAAGGCTTTACTCATTTATTCCCAGGATATTCACATTAGGGATCCATTACCATCTATTTAAGAAAGTTGGTAACCGAGACTTAGAGGTTTAGGAGTTTGCTCAAAACCTTCAGAGCCCCAAAGAGGCAGAGTAAGAACCCTAAACACAGTGTATGTCTCAAGAGCCCAAGTTCTTTATGGCATGACATTATGACTTAGATACCTTGAAATCTAAAATTTGGGGGGAGTAGATGTGAGTTTGATGTACCCTTTAGAGAATACCCCCTCCTGTTTTACTGTGGGGACATTTCCAGGTCCTGAGGAAATATGAGTCTGACATGCCCCCTTTTGCTGCTTAACTTTTATTTTTTAAATGATAGGACCCTTTTGAGAACAAATAAACATTAGAGATGTTGTAGCTCCCTTAATAGATTTATACAGTGCAGAAAGAAATATTTTTCAAAAATAAAAAGAAGTTAGAATTCCTTTACTTTTGATAATAGCCAGTATCTAAGCACTGAGTTTTTATATGCAATGTCTCATTTAATCCTCACAATAATTTTGTGAACTAGATACTGTCTTCTCCATTTTGCAGAAGTTGGAGTTGAGACGTAAGTCTGTCTGATGCCATAGGTGCACTCTAAATGGTTCTGATGCATTGGCAGCCTTGGTGAGCTGACTTAAGATGAATTTATGTAGCCACCCTAGCACTGGCCTGCCCTGGCATCCCCAGGATGAGTGCCTGGAGGCAGCTCCCACCTTGAACCCCAGAAACAGCAATGACAGGGGTGTTTGTGGCAGACCATCCCCCCTCCTCCCACCCAGGATAACTGGACAGTACAGGATACACCTGAAGTTGTCTGGACAAGCCCAGTCTCAGGTCAGAGGCTCTGTGAGGGTCTTGGGAAGATTTCCCAAGGCCTGAGGCAGGGCCTGGCAACGCTCCTTCTGCTCCACTATGGGAAACCTTCCTGCAGACTTTTCTGCAGATGCAGGAGCCCTAGCAGACCACTGATCACGCCCTTCACCAGCCCCTCCACCAGCCATTAAGGGCTCTTGTCATGATTTTCCTGGCCATAAGTTTGCCTCCTGCCCCTCTCTGTAGTCCTATCTCCTGAATAGTATATTCTCACTGGTTCCCCTGCACTTTCATTTAATTTCTAACGACCCCATGGACTTTCAGACAAGTCCCTCACCACCACAGGACACAGGAAGCCCACACTCTGCATACTGGCCTGGGGTTGTCACCACACACCCCTCCAGAGCTGGCTTCTGGGAGCAAAGGCTGCCGGGTCCCCTGTGTTGCCCATTTCCCCCATTCCACCTTCCTTACCATTTAAAATACTTGTTCACATAATATAATCTTTAAAATATTATTTTCATTACACAAGACTCTATTAAAAACAAACACTGCTTAGTATATAGATTAAGAATTAAAGTTGCCTTCGCCCCTCCTCCCCCCAACACTAATCAGGCTCCTTCCCTCAAAAGTTACCTCCAATGTCCAGTGATTATTCAGCTTTTCAGGCAACCTCTGTGTTTCTACAGATAGAGGCTTATGTGCACATACAAATGCAGAGTCTGAATTCATTTTACTTTACGTCAGTGGGATTACACTATAAGTGCCATTCTGCAGCAACCATTCCATTTAACAAGATGTTATATGCGAGCTATGTTCACATATAAGATGCTCCACATTCTTTTTGAGCTGCTCCATGATGCTACATAGAAGAGGTGCAACGTTATTTATTGTTGCCCTGTGGAGATGCTATGACTTTGTTAAATTAACAGTTCTTAAGCTAAGTACAGGGTGCCGGATGGTGAGCAGAGAGGTTCAACAAAAGACCACAAGAGAAACTAAAATAGAGAAGTTTATCACTCACGGATCCTGGAGGAAGTACACAGTATGCCTCCAGGGGCCACAGGAGTTGGTCAAGGCAGGGCACAGATGGAGTCAGGATCTGGGGCAAATGCCTTCATTAGTGTCTGTAGGTGGAGTGCTTTAGGGTTTCCAGGCTGAGGCCAGAGTGGTCAATTCACACCAAAAATAGCTGGGGTTTGGTGGGGATGGTGGGGTGCAGGTTCTGGGAGGCAGGGAAGACTGTTGATCACAAGGATTGTTGGGGAAGTCAGATCAGGAATTAACATTTGCCTGTGACTCTGCACGTTGTTATCTATGGCAGGGGTTCCCAAATCCCAGGCCACAGATTGATACTGGTCAGTGGCCTGTTAGGAACTGAGCCACACAGCAAGAGATGAGCTGCAGGTGAGTGAGTAAAGCCTCATCTGTATTTGCAGCCGCTCCCCAGCGCTAGCATCACTGCCTCAGATCATCAGGTGTTAGATTCTCATAGGAGCACTGGTCCCTGGTGCCCAAAAGGTTGGGAACCGTTAATCTATGGCATGCATTTACATGAGGGGGCTAGTGTCCACTTAGGGTTCCTGCAGGCCTCTTAGCTAAACAACATGGGTGCAGAGGCAGCAATACATTTAGCTCAGCTAAACTCTCAACAAGGACTATTATAAACAATGTGTGATGAATATCTTCGTACGTGTCCTTTCGTGCCCATGTATGTGTATATTTCTCAGGGATGAGTACATAGAAGTAGAATCAGCAAGTCAAAGAATGCACACCTTAAACTTCATAGATTCTTCCTATTCACTTTCAAAACTGTTGAACACATGCTCACTTCGGCAGCACATATGCTAAAATTGGAACGATACAGAGAAGATTAGCATGGCCCTACGTAACGATGACACACAGAAATGTTGGACAATTTATATTCCCACCATTAACATGTGATAACACTTGCTTCCCCACACCCTCACTGATACCGTGTATGAGCAATCTTTTTAAAGATTTGTCAAATTAATGAATAAAAATAATATTGCAGTTTGCTTAAGTTTGTAAATGCCTGATTAATAAAAGGCACAATGTCTTTGTTAATATCTCTGAGGATGATTGTTTCAATTATTGAAAGTTTCTCTTCCATTCTACAAATTATTGTCATTAATTCTAAATTCAGGTGTTCTGTGTGCTTATGTTGAATCTTTACTGTCATGTGATTCATTTTCCTCAGATGTGGAAGGTATTTGATTGTCAGAGTATTAATGAAGGCAGGAAATAGAGTCATATTCTCCTGCTTGTATTTTGGGCTGTTGAGCCTTCTATTTCTGACATTCTGATTTTTCTGATCTTAATTTTTTATTGAAATATATTTGACAAGTAACGTTATATAAATTTAAGATGTACATGATAATTTAATACATTTATATATGGTAATATGATTGATTGCCATTACAGTGATAATTAGCACCTCTAGCACATTACATAATTATCATTTCTTTTTAGTGGTTAGAATAATTAAGTTCTAACCTCTCAGCAGGTTTGATGATGATAATACAGTATTGTTGTCTGTGTTCACTACACTGGGCATCAGATCTCTAGGGCTTATTTACTACTCGTTGCAAGTTTCTACCCTTAAACAACATCCATCCTATCCTCCCACCCTAATCTTAATTTTTAAGAAATGAGAACATGAAGAAAACAAACCTTATCTCTGTTGATGGTTACTTTTCTTGTTTGACTGGGATTTGCCTTCTTTTTTAAATTTGACCTCATTTGCAAAGTTTGGTGGCAGGAAGAGAGAAATGCCAGTGGGCCTGATTATCCTTTCTACCCCTGCACACTTGGACGTGCAGCCATTAAAATCTAAGCACAGGAAGAAACACATACCACTTGCCTTTTCAAGACAGTGGGGTTTTCTCTGGGTTTGCAGAGACACATTTGACCTGGAGGTGGCAGAAATGGGACAATACTGGCCCTGAGGAAGCTGGGGTACATTTCTTGTAGAGTGGTAATCCCGGCAGGCTTCTAAGAGGGGGTGTGGCAATGTCAGAATTGCTCTAGAAGAATAAACTAGGAGTCCTCTACAGAGCTCCTAAAGAGGCAGAAACTGAGAGTGGGGAACAGTTGGGGGCAGACACATGGATGTGAGTGTAAGGCAAAGCAGCTCAAATTGATGAAAAGGATGGAAGCCAGGGGAGGTAGAGGGGAACCAGAGCTGACAGAGGTGGTGGTCTGAGTGATTTATGAACTGAGAAGCAGGAGGAGATCAGGAGAAAGAGGATCCTAAGGTTGGGGAAAAAGAGGTTGAATTGGGTTTGGGCCCCACCATTTGGGGTGTTGGACCATATGCACAGAGTGTCCCAAGCGGGTGGGTCTGCACACTGGGGAAGCCTGGGTGCCACCAGTCATAAATTCAGGGGCTAGGAGGCATCTCTCACAGGCACAGAATGGCCCTTTCCTCAAAAAGCGTCACAGTGGTCATGGAGGGGCAACAGCAGATGTGGGAGTGTGGGCATTGCTCCTGGGCCTGGGCCGAGCTGGGGCCATCAGAAACCTACTTTGCTTCTGCTCCTAGAGTGTTCTCATGGCCCCAGGGAGTAAGAAGAAGGAATTTCACAAACAAAGTATATGCGCTTTCTGGTCCTGTTCTTCTTCCCAGCCTGCCCCACCTCTCCAGGTCTCTGTCATTCCTCCAGCGGTGACTTCTTTCTGATTGACAGGTTGGTTGTCTTGAAGAAGTGGATAAGGGGTGTGTGTGTGTGTGCGTGTGTGTCTATGTCCGTGTGCTTATGGGTACACTGAGCAAGAAGTCTGCAGGTTTGAAGGTTAGGGGTCTTGGGGGCTTAGAACAAACAACTGTGTGTGTGTGTGTGTGTGTGTGTTTATGTCTGTGTGTGTGTGTGTATGGGTACATTGAGCAAGAAGTCTGCAGGTTTGAAGGTTAAGAATCTTGGTGGCTTAGAACAAACATATGAGTAGGCAGAGATGAGCAGGATTAAGGGAAACTCAAATCAGTATCAAGTATGATTTTCAAACTCCACCTCTGTGACTTCTGCCTCTCCCCTCTCGCTGACCATCTTTCCCAGCACAGGTGTTCCCAGCTCCATTTTGCTCCTGCCCTCCACCCCCAAGTCAAACCCAGCCCCACTCACCCAGCACCCCCAGCACAGGAGCATAAACAGGGCTGACAGCACCAGGCCCTTGGCTGCAAAGAGTCCACACAGCATGGGGACCAGGGCACTGGTGGTGGCAGAACTGGAGGAGGGGGACTTTGTATCCTCAGATAAACCAAGGAGAAGAAGCAAGGAGGACAAAAGCTGGGGTGGTCGCTGTCTCCTGCACTCCCCGAGTCCAGATCCAGAAGTTCTTGGGGCTGGGGCTTGATTCTGGGCCTGACCCACATGAACTCACTATGAAGAGGCAGTGGGGCCCAGGTTGCAGACAGGTGGGGGCAACACCTAGAGTCCCTCTGACCTGTCTGGTGGGGAATAAGCACTTTGAGCCCAGGTCTGGAGGAACCTTGCATTCTGAGAGTCAGAGGCTTCCAAGGGACTTGGAAGGGACCAGAGTCAATTGGTCACAGGGACAGGAATGACCCTGTCATGGAGGTTGGTAGCAGAGAATGGGCCGGTGCAGGAGCAGAGAACCAATGGAGCTAGAGGTACAAGCAGACAAGGGTGGGGTACAGGGAGAAGACATCAGATATGCAATAGGCAAAACTGGATGGAGACCACCCAGAGGTGTCCTGGAGAATATCTGAGCCAGGAAGAGCACTGGACCAGGAGACAGAAGGCCTGGGTCCTAGTCCTGCTTCGGCCCTGAAGGAGCCAAGTGACTTGGACAGGCCTCATTTCCCTCACTTGTGAATCAACACAAATAGAAGTCCTTTCATTTCTGAGAAGTGGCTGTTTCTGGGCTCCATCATGGAGGAAGTTTAGAGCTGCTCCTTCATCTCAGCCCAGTACAACTCTGAGCTGAAGCCTGGGGACCCATTTCAGATTCTATGACCGCCCCCCCAGACTCCCCTTACTTAGTCAGAAGCCACACAGTCAGCTGTCTAACCCTTCCCAGACCCCTCCCGTCTGCTGAGATCCCAGATCTACTTGTGCTCAGAGCCACTGAAAGAGGCTGAACTGACCATGACTGTAAAAGCAAGTGTGACTGATGAAAATACAGAGAAAGCAACATCAGCCCAGAGTCCCCAGAAGAAAGAAAGGGTGAGCCCCAGAGTCCTTAGATGATGGGGGGGGGGGTGCAGAGCCAGCCCCCTCAGGGTCCCTCAGGCCAAGGCTGACTGGGGCTTCAGGAGAGGGAGCTTCTCCCAGAGGTGCTGGAATGAGAGGCAGGGCAGAGGTGGAGCACGCTGGGCAGAGAGAGAAGCCTGATACTGGGTCTCCTGCGCTCAAGGAGAACTCAGGAGGTGTCCTCTGGAGATAGCACAGGCCGCTTGTCCCAAAACCCTAGTCCCTTCACTATTAGAAACCCATCTGAGCCCCTTCTGATCTTACCTCAGACATACATCCAAAAAACCCAGCATATCTAGCCTGGGGGAGAACGAGATCACAGGGTCCCACACAGATTCCCTGTGCCTACACAGGGTGGCCAGTTCTGGGGTAAGGTGTGCCTGAGCCAGAGGGTGAACTGGGTTCTCCACCCAATAGGGCACTGAATGTAACTTCTACCTGTCAGGTCAATATACCCAAGGATGGAAGTGACAGCCTAAATCTGGGGACTGGTGATCCAACTGCATATAATCAGTGTAAGAGGGAACTGGTAAGATCTGGGGTAAAGAAGGTTGAATAGGGAGTGAGTGGCTTTATGTCTCTGGACACCCCCAGAAAGGTCCCTTCCCTCAACAAAGAGCTCATCTGGAGTCACCACCAGGGGGTCATGCTTGTGTGGAATGATGCGACTTTGGAGTCCTTCCCGGTGGCACACAGGTAGCTTCCTGAGTCCTCTTTGAGTTCAGCGATGGTGACATTAATGACACCAGAGCCAGAGCCATCTCAGATCGCTTATTGAGAGTCCTAGGCCAATGTCCTGGGCTTAGAAGTAGAGACTAAGCAAATATGCATATCTACCTTTTTCCTATATCAGATTTGGGGTTTATATAAATTTCCTCCTTTGAG
>NW_006494614.1:42451603-42453520 GCF_000325575.1 Pteropus alecto | reverse complement strand
ACATTGCAAGACACTCTGCCTCTAGTCTCTGAACCCAGGAGCCTGCAAAGGAAGCACTCGTCAGACTGAGGAAAGGGCATCCCCTCACCCCAAACCTGACCACACATGGCCTTCCGGCCTCACCACCACATCTGCTCACCTGCTTCCTCCCAGCTCATCGCTCCTCTCCTTACCTCCCTTTGCCCCCTCAGTCTGTCATCTCGCCTGAGACCACAAGCACCAGCAGGACCAGCAGCACCTGTGAGGCCTCCAAGGCCGTGTTGCCTTCTCCTTGTGCTGGGGTGTGCAGGGTGCAGTATAGAATGACTGCCCAGAGGCCTCAGCTCATCGAGGTGCAAGATCAGTAAAAGAAAGGTCTTGATTGCGGAAGTGTGAGGTTAGCAGGCTGTGTTTTGTGGGCAATGGGAGGGTGGAGGCCCCTGGGGGAACCCTAGTTGCTAGGAGCATCTCTCCCCTGCAGGGGCCTCAATCCTGCTCAGCCTGGGGGGCCCAGGCACAGTGGGTGCTGCTTGGTTCCCCCTGCCCATCCCCACCCCCACTCAAACATATACTTCCTCTCTCCTCTCCGTGCCCCTTCTTTTCCTACCCTTGGCTTTCCTCCCACCCTCACCACTCCAGAAAAAGGACAGGTTCAAGGCTTATTGGGGCTCAGGGGTCCTGACCAGCCATTAAGCCCCTCTCTCTAGGGCGAACAGAGACCTCACATCCTAAAGTGTGCATGGTTGAAATGATACGGGGCATGCCTACTCCCAGACTCTCACCACCCCTGAGAATGTATGACACAATAGTAAACACCAAAATACCATCTACCATATAAATTAATTGTGAATAGTCTCTTTAGTGGGTAAGTTTGTGAGCAGTAGGCAAGGTCTCTACATAGTATTAGATACAAATTACATTTTCCTTCCACTCTGTAATGAATGTTGACTGTGAAGTAAACATGAAATGATGGGGTTAAAGTTACTAATGATTTCGTGTGAATTGGACTGGGTTGGTTGTGGCCCCAGACATCTGGCAGAACTAAACATTGGGAACCCTAGAACCTCGCACCCCGTTTATCTCTCCATTGCGGGAATCACTGAGACACAACTGCAGGGCACTCCACGCTTCTCACTGGGCTTCACAGGCAACTGAAATGTTCTCACTTGCACACAATTACACATCCAATATAGTGGGTTTTCAATTTGGACAGTGCACTTCGGATAATTTTTTGCAAGTTGATAGGGTGAATATTAGAGTACCAAAAATAGTAAAAAAAAAAAACAAACAAAACAAAACAAAAAACAAACAAAAAAACAAAAACAAAAACAAACTTCTCCTCTCTACCCCACCGGCAGTAAAAGAACCTTGAATTTATCTTTGTAGCAATATGTCCCCACTACCACTATTAAAAGCTATACTTTCAGCTTCCCTTGAAATGAAGGTCATGTGACTAAAATCCGACAATGATTTATAATAGAAGTGTCGACTGTGCTTCCATAAAACCCCATGAAATTATTACTGGTACAATCTCTTTTCTCTCGTTTTCTCCATACTGCTATCCAGCATGGACATGTGATGACTGGAGCCCTGGCAGCCTTAGTGAGCTATCTGGTAACCTTGGGAATGGCTGCCCTGCATACTGGAGCAATAGAATAAAGGATTCTGGGTCCCTGGTATTCTGGAGCTAACTTGCTAGCCTTAGATTCCTTATCTCTGAACTTTTTTTGAGAGAGAAATAAACTATGTAGTTTAGCCTATATTTTTTTTATTCTTTCTTATTCCCAAGTGAATGTAGGACTAAGTGATAAAACCGATATATCGTTTTAGTCAGCTATTGCTACAATAATGCTCATGTATCTGTGGCTCGGTTGAGGGTCAGCTGGTGTCGGCTGGGGTTAGCTGTCCTTGGCTCAAAGTGGCAGGTAAGATTAAGAA
>NW_006494614.1:42440936-42451564 GCF_000325575.1 Pteropus alecto | reverse complement strand
CAGGAATGCTGCTCTCTCTTCCTATACATGCCTGGCTTTATATGGATGGCTTCACTGATTAGGAGAGTGAAATGGGTTCTTTTAATTGGAGTCAAGACACAAATTTACCTCAGCGAGAGTTCTGGAATCCTTATACACCCTTATCTTTATCCTCCCAATCCTTATCCTCCAAAACATGCCTCAAACAGGCCTTAATAGACAAAATAGACAGACACTGATCATTCAATAACAACAAAACTCTTGAAAACTGGACTGCACGACATATGCTGGAAATTTTGGCCAATTGAGTTAGAACCTGTATGTCTTGTCTCACATTCCAAAAGAAACAAACAGAAAGAACTTGCTTGTATATACATCGGTCCTCTATCGCTTTTATTCAATCTGCCACCAAGACCTACAGATGTGTCCAGATCAGGTCCCTGGACTCCCTACTCTCTCCTCCCCAAGCCCTCATAAAAGACAGTGAGAGGTGCCTGGTGGAGCTCCCTGCATGTAGTCTCTCCCTTCCAGATCAGGGCTCCCTTAAACAGAGGTCCAACCTCTCTGCTCATCAAGAACCACACTGGCTCCCATGAAGCCCAGGCTCCCCAGCCTGGTCCTGTATCCCTGCCATGAACAGGGTCCACCCCTCTTACCCAGACTGAACCCCCACCACCAGGCCCATCTGCAGGCAGGTGCTGGAGAGCACAGGCACTGAGGGAAACAGTTCATCGCGTGAGCCTGGGCACATGTCCCATCAGTTTCCTCACTGGTAACAATGGAATTGATAACGTCCACCTTGTAGAACACTCAGAAGACTTAAATGTGATCAGTATAAAGCACCCAGGATATGGAAGACAATCAATGCTGAGCTAAGTTAGTGGGTGTGGGTCAGGTCTACCTGGAATGAAATCAGAGCTGCTTCTGATCAGCTCCTGGGAAGTTGACACCTGTGTCTGTTACGGAGCAGGCTGAGGAGAAAGGAGCCCACTCAAATCTGATGTCCTGGGCTGCCAAGATGCCCTGCAGTGTCCCCAGAGTAGGGGGCATAGGCAGGAAGCTTTAAGGGAGGACATTGGATAGCTCAAAATACTTGGGAGAGAAGGCATATTGTGCCCATTTTACTCATAGAGGAACTGAGCTCTCGTCTGCCCCCAGATCTATTCTGGGAGAGGAGGAGAGGAATGGACACCCTGGGAATGTAATGTCTTCAGCTTCTCCCAGAAACTTCTCCAGGCAACTGTGAGTGTAACAGTGAGGGCAGAAGTTGCTGAGGCTCCAGGGTTCCTTTCTCAGAGAGTGGGCAGAGCCCCGAACCCCATGCCTTCTGACAGGACTTAGGGCTGTATCTTGCCCTAATAATGTGATAGTGGCTCCTTGCCCCCATTTCTTGAGGACACTTCTGAAGAAGCCCTAAATCTCACCACAGTGACATGTCCCTGCCCCTCCTGCAAAAGTTCGAACTGTGAAAGGAGCTGTCCTGAGCCCCCTGGGAGCCAGCCCCACCCTAAGCCCAGGCCCCCTCCCTTCAACTCCCATACCTGGGCCTCCAGGTCTCAGCTGCCAGAAGGAAGCCAGGGTCCAGAAGGCTCCAACAGAGTGTTTGCCTGGGAACCTGAGACCCTGACTTGATGCAGAGGGCACTCATCCTACTCACACCAGCGGGGAGAAAGAGGCAGATGCCACCCTCGGAGAACTTCCTAACCCCTGGGGAGCAAGAACCACACCAACACAGCTGAGAACAACTCAGAGCCCAGAGTCTACCACAAGGATAGTAGAATGTGGGCAAAGAGTAATCTAGGGGGCCTTCAAGGAGGAAGCATCCCTTCCCAGTGGTCAGCAGCAGCCAGACAAGAAGGAAATCGCCGTGGAAAAGAATTTGTTGCTCCATCCACACCCTCACACACAGTGACACAGCTCTGTGCCATCCTAGGCGAAGGCCACCTTCCTCCCCTTAGAGAGTGCCCTCCCGATATTCGGTGTATAATTAAGTTCAAAGAAGGGACGCCAAGCCCAGCTGAAGGCCAGAATCGCTTCTGCTTGTGTGTGCAATTTTGTTTTCTGTCCTATCTGTGGGCCAGACAGTCTTCAGCCAAAAGGCTCCAGTTGTAAACCAGGAGGCCTGGTCTGGTAACACCACTACCTCACTGTGTGACTTTGAGCATGTCACTGAGGGATCCAGGCCTCAGTTTCCTTACAAACCTATTGTGGGCATTAGGAGAGGGCACACGAACACACTTCGTAAACTAACGTCGTGCATGTCGGTGGTTGGCGTTTTTCCAGAGGTTTTCTTCTAGCTCTAAAGCTCCATCCTGCTTTCCCCGCTGTGGTCCCTCGGGCACTGACAGCCGATGCCCCTGCTGCATCCATCCTCCTTTTGTCTGTCCCTTTGCCTTTATCCTCAGTCTCCTCTCACTCCTACTCTAAGGAGAAGGGCAGTGCACAGAGGCAAAGTGAGGAGTAGGAGTTGGGTTGAAGCGGGGTGCAAAGCAGTGAACTTAGAATCAAGTCCCCTTGATAGGTTCCAATTCCCATCTTCAGTGTAACTCTGCACACACAGCTCCCTATGGCAGGCATTAGACTGGTCAAACCCCCAGTGGCTACAACCAGAATTACAAATAGCACCTAATTCTCTCTCTAAATATATATATGTATTTATTAAACTTATTAAATATATAAATGTATATGTGATTGATTAAATATATTTATTAAACACATACTTATTAAATAATATGTTTATTGAGTAATATATTGTCATTAAATACATAAAATTATTATTGGATATATATATATTTAAAATCTTTTTTCTTTGTAAATTGCATCTTTTTAAAAATTAAATCTTAAAAGTGCTAGCATTCACTAAAGGGATGTTAGAGTCTGTCATGTGCTTCTGCGTTAATTACACAAATCTTTCTCTAGTGTCCTTAGATGGTGGGAGTCGAGGGTGCAGAGGTGATGCCAGGTCCAGGTCCCTGCGCTCCCTTCTCCTCCCACCCGCACATTGCTCCATCCCTCTCACCAGCCTTTCTGAAGACCCCTGCTCTCTTTGCTCCCAGCTCCCGTCCCCCCTCCTTTCAGAGACCCTTTCTACACATCCCTCCTGGAATTTAATCTCCACCTCCTCTCTCCTCTCCCCTCCAGTACCCACGAAACCTCCCCAGGTGGAAACACGTCACTAAACCACAAGGCAGTCCCTGGCATAAACTTTCTGACCACTTCTGAGTGGGAATAAGGGCTCTCATTCAGACCTCTAAGTGCCCCTGAGCTTGTCACCCACATTCAGCGTGACTTTTCCTAGGGAGGGGGACAAACCCAGAGCCCTGAAAAGAAGGAGCAGGGCAGACAGAGAGAAGAGAGAGAGACAGAGACAGAGACAGAGAGACAGAAAGAGACAGAGAGAGAAGAAAAGAGAATAGGAGAGGGGGAGGGGAGGGGAGGAGGGGAGCAGGCAGTCCATTACTTAACCACAGTTTCCTTCTGACTTTCTAAGCTCCTCCCCCAGGGTAGGTCTGGGAAGGGGGAAGGGGCAGCTGGGCACAGAGTTGAGGAACAGCCTCTCACAGACCTGGAGCTGTGCACCACCAAGCAGGGTCAGATTCGAACCTGCAGCTGGAGGTCCCCACTTCCCTCCACCGGCAGAACTGGCCCTCCCTGTCTCCCACTCCCCAACCCAAACCTGAGATTTTGCCTATCTTAGAGGTGCTGGAAGAGCTAAGCAGAATCAGGCCGGTACCAGTTCCCTCTCCCCAGCACCCCCACCCCAACACATCCCCTCCCACCAGCACACTGGAAAAAGGCCATATGTCCTGGAGAGCCCTACTCCCAGGACGACTGCTGCTGCTGCTCCCAGGTGAGGAGGAAGGGAAAGGCATGAGGACGAGAGGAGAGGTGTGATGGGAACTGTTGGGACAGCGAGGCACGAGCAAGCAGCTCTGGGGCCAGAGGGCAAGTCCTGGCCTAGCCCTGGCCTTCAGCCTTGTTCTCCAGGCTCGTGGGCACTATCAAACGCTCAGCGACTGCACAGCATGGTGGGGCAAGTGCTCTCCGTGAGGTGCCAGTACCCACCCAGGGGGTGGCCCTACGAGAAGAAAGTCTGGCGTAAGGAAGTGTCAGTGTACGAGTGTGCCAGGTTAGTCGCCAGCTCTAGGCCCCACACGCTGACTCAGGCCTCTCGATTCTCAATCTGGGACAATCCTGGCGCTGGCTTCTTCACTGTCACCATGACTGGTCTGAGGGAGGAAGACTCAGGACACTACTGGTTTAGAATCTACCACCCATCCAGCAACTCTATCTCTAAGTCCAAAAGGTTCTATCTGGCAGTGTCTCCAGGTGAGCCCCTTCCCTGAGGTCCCTTTGCTACTTTTTGGTTCCTCCTGGTTTCCTAGTTATGGAAGCCAGGCTTCCCCTTTCCCCATCCTGGTCCCCTGGGAAGGCTACTGAGAACACGTGTCCGGAGGACTCTCATGTGCACGTGTGCACGTGTGCGCACACACACACATACCTCAATTCTATCTGTGTTGATGATTACAAGCCTCCCCAAAGATGCTCAAACAGATCAATTGGGCATGTTGACCAGTCTGGGCTCGTATGACCTGGCCACAAGGGAGCCTAAGACTGTCCGGCATCTTTGGAGAAGGCACCTGTACCTGGCACATAGTAGGGGCTCAGTAAATGTGTGTACGGTGGCCATAAACCACACCCACCAGGTTGGTATCATGTTAATCTGTCCATTCCTTCTGGTCCAGGTCATGAGATCAGCAAACAATAATCTGAAAGCTAAAAATGGTTTCCCAAATGATTGGGGGGGAAAATTGAAAGAAAAATGTATTTTATGACATGAAAATTATAGGAAATTCAAATTTCAGTTCATAAATCAAGGGTTTTTTTTTTTAACAGCTACGCCCATTTGCTTAGGTATTATCCATGGTTATTTTTATGCTACGGCAGCAAGGCTGGGTAGTTGTGATAGAGACCATATGGCCTACAAAGCCTAAATTTGTTATTCTCTGGCCCTCCACAAAAACGTTTGCCAAATTCAGGCTAAATCAAATTGTCTCAAAATATCTGTGGTTGCAATGGACTGAATGTTTGTATCTCTCAAAGTTATATGTTGGAATCCCAACCCCCGGTGTAATGGTGTTAGGAGGTGGGGCCTCTGGAAAATGATTATTAGGTCATAAGGGTGGAGCCCCACGAATGGAATTACTGTCCTTTTATAAGAAACACCAGAGAGTTCTCTCATTCACTTTCTCCCATGTGAGGATACAATCTGGAAAGGGGACTTCACTGGAACCCCACCATGCTGGCACCCTGATCTCAGACTTCCAGCCTCCAGAACTGTTGTTTATAAGCTACTCAGTCTGTGGTACTTTGTTAAAGCAGCCTGAGCAGACTAAGATGGCGGAGGAGGATCTTTAAAATCCTCCAATCCATCAATGATTTTTTTGGTAAATATAATAAAAATAAATTACTAGAAACAACAAAAAGCAGACATACAAAATACGAGCCCAAAATGCTTATTAGATTTGATAGACATAAAATTATATTTCAACAAATGCAATAGGAAGAAACATAATACAGGGGAAAAATTAAAATTATAAAAACTGCACATGTTGTTCACTGAAAGTGTGCCTGTAGGTGATTGATGTAGTGGCTTAACATTATATCTGTAACATTTTGTTGTTCCTCAGTCATAACTAAATAAAAAATTAGAAGTGAGCAATTTTTCATATTAAATGCCAGTATTTACACTGAATAAATACCGTGTATATCCACATTTAAAGGCTTAAATGTGACAGGTGAGCATTCTTCTTGGTTATTAACTTACCTAATCTGAGTAACATTAATGATGCCATAACCCTTAGGGGAAAAATGTATAAAGAAACTGTTTCGATGGTATGTTTTAATGACACTCATAGTAGAAAACTGGTCTCACAGAGTTATGCTGACAGAAATACAAGAAAGAATTTTAAAGCAATTTCAACAAGCTCAATATTTTTACTTCTAGCTTTTACAAAAAGAAGCAAGCAATTCGTTTTCAGTCCTCCACCAGTAGCTAGTTCCAAAATGTTATCTTATAAGGTTAAGGTTATATTTAAATTATCTTTGGAGGAAAAAAAAATGAATTCTGAATCTATGAATTTCCTATTGCATATATTCTCTTTTGACAGAAAATAAAATTTGAAACATTCTACCAAATTATTAAGGTTTTTTTTTAAGAGCACTTTTATAGATATGCAATATCAAGATTATCACCTATTTTGGTGATAACTGTTGGTAAATTAAAAACATGTCATAACAATTCCCAAAACTCTTCTTCTAAACTTCTAACTTTCACTTTTGCCCTTAGATTTTATTTGCCATTGAAAAGCATGTTGCCTTCTTTCCTTGCATGGAAATACTAACATCAAGGCTGTCTTATAAACAAGTCTGACTGAGCAATTCACATCTTTACCAAACTGGTTTCTATCTTGCCAAATTTCAGGAGTTCTTCCCGTAGATCAAACATTCTCAACGGAACTTTTGCTCTCAGCAATCATTGCAATTTGATGTGTAAAAACAACTGTGCTCTTTCCATATTATCATATAACAAAGAGAATGATTTCAAATTCAATACATTCATCTTTATGTAATTCATAATTTTCCACATTGAAAAGCAAGCTGTTCAGTTCAGCTGATATTTTTCTCACTGCAAGACTTTCTCATTGAAGAAAAGCAGCGCATTGATTTACATTCTGGCCAAGGCTCCCTAATCTGAATGGCTAGTCTAGAATGATTCTGTCAGCAGCTGCAGCCAGTAGAACATACTCCTACATAAAACTTAACCCCCAAATCACTTGTTAATAATGTGATCTTTCATCGTTTTGTACAATTCAGAGCTGATTGTGTTTTTGGCAATGAAGCTAAAAGATACAAAAGAATTCCTTCATATCATTGTGTTTAAATTGCACATATAGTAAAAGAACAGCTATGTTAGCAACATATGTACATTTTTCAAGTTGCCATGAAAAATACTTTGCTAGCTTTATTTGTTCTAGGACTTGGTCTTCCATACTATTAGCCAATTCCTGAATACACAGAGCTAAAAAGTCCATGGAAAGTGATGCTTAAGCTTTCTTGTCACAGGTTAACACAACATTGTGAAGCAAACATCTCTGTGGTAGTCTTTCGGTAATGTTTTGGCAATTGTAGATAGGTTTTTAGTCTTAGTAATGTGGAGTGTTACTTCACAAGCAGCTCACAGAACACTAGACTTTATATGTGACATACTGACTGCTCTCAAGCATTTTAATTCAATACCCGTTTTTTCAAAAAAAAGTTAGTTGTTTTGAACTTGTGTTTTTATGTCTATATGTAAATGTCAGTTGTTATTATGATAGATTTGCTTCATTAGCCAATACATATGAACAAATAACTCATCGGATATTAGTACATCACCATTATTTATAACTACAAAACTCTCACAGTAGGAGCGTCATAGTTTCCTAGTGCTGCCATAACAGATGTAGCGGCTTAAAACAATACAAATTGATGATCTTACAGTTCTGTAGATCAGAAGTCTAGTATAGGTCTCACAGGACTAAAACCAAGGCATCGGCAGGCTGTCAGCAGGCTGTTTCTTTCGGGATGCTCTTAGAGAGAATCCGTTTCTTGCTCATTTAGGTCTCAGGCAGAATTCAGTTCCTTGTTGCTTTCAGACCAAGGTCCCGTTTTCTTGCTGTCTCTACTCTGAGAGGTCCCCCAGCTTTCAGAGTCGGCCATACTCCTTGGCTGTGGCCACCTCCTTCCACATTCGAAGCCTGAGGTCCTTTTCCTTTGCATCACCCTCTGACTGTAGCTGGGAAACATTCCCTGCTTTCAAATAGCAACGATTAGGTTGGCCTCACCCAGATAATCTCTTCATCTCAAGAGATTTCACCCTGATCTTATCTGAAAAGTCCCTTTTGCCACCTTGGTGGACATTTGGTTGGTTGGGAGTAACATTATTCTGCCTACCTCAATTAAGGATTACATTTTCAAATAAAACCAGACTCTCGAATAATTTCAGAAGTAAAAATACCTTCGGAATCAATTCTGCTATCATCATTTGGCTTATTATTATTACTATATTCAGAAAACATATGTCTTTTGTTTTGCTGTCTGGGAATTAGCTAATGACTACCTTACTCTAAATTAGCTAATCATGTTAAACTCTAAATTTAAAAAAAAATTTAATGATTATAAAAATAACAACTTATAAAGATAATTCTTCCAGGTGTTTCTACACTGTTGCGTTATAGCTGATCAACTAACTAACTTCGACGTATCACACACGGGAACATAGTCCTACTATGTGTTTCTTTCTTTTTTTTTTTTAAACACCTACAGCACCTGGTATTCTTAGGTGGTCTCCCATCCAAGCACTAACCAGGCCCAACCCTGCTTAGCTTCGGAGATCAGATGAGATCCGGCACGTTCAGGGTGTCATGGTCATAGATCCTACTGTGTGTTTCTAGTACAATGCTTGTTCCTTGTGCAGCTCTCCACAACATTTGACAACACCCAAATTGATCTACACTCTGTTCAACCAGACTAATCACATGTTTAGAACTTGAGACAATGTCAAATTGATATAAAGGTTTAAAAATCCTTACTTCCAATTTCTATATTTACCTTGTTTCAGGCAGGTTACAGTTTGTGAACCAACACCAGTCCATAGATCACATATTCAGTAGCTCAGGACTAGAATTTTCCCCAAGCGTCCCAAGGACCTCCTCCAGGCTGAGCAAATGGATTATTCCTGGTACTCATTCTGGGAAGCCTCAGAGAGGGTGCCCCTGTGGGACAGAATCCTGCCTACATGTCCGTCGGCCTCAAGCTCTCTCCAGGGAAGACCTCCCAGGGCAGCCCCTGGCCCTCAGGTACCCTCTCTTCCAGGCATCTCCTAGCCCTTACCTCTCTCTTTCCCCCAGCTTTAGGAGAGGCTGCTCCTAAGGGGAGCTGATGGCCCCTGGGTGGAAGTTCAGACCTAGTCAAGGACACTAAGAGTCCCCACTTCCTATCACAGCCTTGGGGCTGATGCCACTTCTTTCCCTTCCGGGCCTGCCACCCTCCCCCAGCAACCATTACTTTGTCTTCATCCTCAAAAGCCCCCATCACTTTTCTAGAGATAACTTCCCCCAGCCTCCATCACAGGTTCTGAGCACAGGTAGATCTGGAATGTTACTGGGAAAGCAGAGCAGTGGGCAAGCAGCTCACAAAGTCTCTGAATCAAGAGGAGTCCCATAAAAGGTACTTATCCAAGCTGCTGAGACAGTGGGTAAAAACCTACGCGATGGCTTAGCCACAGAAGCAGGAGGCACAGGGATGTCCTTAAAATTCTCTACGAAGGGTATCCTTCCCTTAATAGCCTCAGAAGTGTGAGAAAGGGCATGGATGTCAGAGATGAGAGCAGCTTAAAGGCTGTGACTGTGTCCAAACTTGAGGAGGCTGAGAGGTAGAGAGGGCCCATGCAAAGAGGTAGAAATGCGTGGAGGAAGGCTCAGGCCTCCTGATTCCTATTCAAGTGTTTTTGATACCTCTATAGGCACTAGATAGAGCCTGGGCCACCGGTCTGTCTAGTCCTGAGCCGAAAGACTTCACAACACAGTCCCCAACCCCCAAATTGGTTTTCTCCTAGGGCAATGGTTTTCTGTTCCCAGTTCATCCCAGATCCCTTTTCTAGCTTTTCTGTTAGCAGGAACAGGTAGGCTGTCCTGCCACTAACCAAGGTCCCTTCTCTTTCCTTAGCAGCCTCTGCCTCCGTGCAAGCCACCTGGGCTCCCCATGGCCTGGTCTCATCACAGACCCAGAGCTGCATATCCCCCGCTGGAAGAGCCAGACAGGCCCCCAGGGTTTCCTCTGCCATCACTGTTCCTTCACGGTGAGTTCAGGGTGAGACCCTCATTCACACAGGCCTTGCTCAGGGACCCAAGACAGAGGCTCTGACCTCAGCCTGGTGTTCTCCCCTTTTTGTCCCTCTGTCCTCCAGGAAACAAAACTCCACCCTCTGCTCCAGCCCTGCAGCCCCGCAGTGCTCTGGTCTCCATGCTCTGTGGACTTCTCCTGGCCAAGAGCCTGGTGCTGTCAGCCTTGCTTGTCCAGTAAGTAGGGTTGGGTTGAATTTGGGGGGATATGGAGCACGAAACAGCTTCTATCCCCAGAAAGAGGGCCAGAGGGAGGGTCAGCCAGAGCAGAGGTCCCCAACCTTTTCGGCACCAAGGACTGGTGCTCCTATGAGAACCTAATGCCTGATGATCTGAGATGGAGCTGAGTCAGTGATGCTAGGGCTGGGGAGTGGCTGCAAATACAGATGAAACGTCACTCCCTTGCCCATTGCTCACCTCCTGCTGTGCGGCCTGGTTCCTAACAGGCCCTGGACCAGTACTAGTCAGCCGCTCAGGGGTTGGGGACCCCTGAGCCAGAGAACACAGAGGTAGGAAAAATTATTATCAACAGTGCTCTACGAGTTAAATCTGCACTGAATCCAGCTACCTCACTGTTCATTACAAGCCCATCTTCATCTTTCAAGTGCAAACTCTCAGGTGCCTCGTCCATGTTTCTCCCTTCCCTCCCTCCACTCCTCTCCCTCTCTCTCTTTCTGATTCATTCCTCCATCAGTAACACTGACT
>NW_006494614.1:42440565-42440881 GCF_000325575.1 Pteropus alecto | reverse complement strand
GATGCTGTCTCATCTTATGTCCCAAGGGAGAAAGGGTTACACAAGAGAGAGCCACAAGCTCTGGGGAGAAGGGGACATACTAGGAAAAGCTAGGGAGGAGCTAAGCGAAAGGTGCAGGGACCACACAAGAGTGAAGAGGATTTGGAAATAGGATCAGGTCAGGCAGGCAGGCGTGGGAAGAGGGTAATAGGATCAAAGAATGGACTTCAGTCACTTCATTCATTTCTCCTCTCTCCCATCTCAGGGTCTTAAGGAGTTGACATGTGCAACATGGAGGGAGGTCTCTGATGCACCCAGCTCCGGCCAGACCCTAGAC
>NW_006494614.1:42431419-42440529 GCF_000325575.1 Pteropus alecto | reverse complement strand
CCTTAAGCCCCCAGGAGAATCTCCCTGACCTCTGGAACCTGCATTCCCTGCAAAGAAAAGGCTAAAGCCTCCCAGAACATGAACACACCCTTGGATTCTCAGCACTGGCCTCCTCCCAAAGTTCGGGCCCACTGCTTGCTCACACTCAGTTTGCATCTGGGCCAGCACCATTCAGTGGACGAATGTGTTGACCCAAAATTGATATGTTGACGTCCTATCCCCCAAGCTGATGGTATCAGGAGGTGGGCCCTTTGGGATATGCTTAGATCATGAGCGGGGAGCCCTCATGAATGGGATTCATGCCCTAATCAAAAAGACCCCAGAGAGCAACCTAGCCCCTTTGCAGTGTGACAAAACAGTGAATAGACAGTCCTCTATGAGCCAGAAGGGTGACCTCACCAGACACAGAATCTGTTGGTGCGTTGGTCTTAGATCCCCAGCCTCCAGAACTATGGGAAATAAATGTATGATGTTTAAGCTTCCCAGACTGCAATAGTTTTGTTACAGCAGCTCAAACAGACTAAGACAAACATGGTTTCATTTGTTCTCTTTGACAGCTCAGTTTCTCCAAAAAGGACTCTTTTAACTATCCTGGATGCCAGGGTTGGGGGCACCAACTGTAGCACAGTGAAGGGGCCCCACTGTCTGTTTTCACTCACTGGGCCCCTCTTGTAACACATTCTTCCTCTCAGTCATTCCTGGTGCCCTCAACAGAGCATCTCTGCGATTCGCTCTCAATGACTAACCTTGAATTCCCTGCAGGATGGCGAACGAGAAGAAAGAGCAAGGATGAGAGCAGCTGGCCCACTCTTAGTGTCCCAGGAGTCAGAGAAGCTAGGAGTAAAACTACTTCTTAACCAGACTTCAAGCCTACTGCTGCGTTTCCAGTCTCCGCTTCTACTATGCCTTCTGAGATACCCATGCGTCCAATTTCTAAGGTTTTCTGAGGTTCTAAGGTAAAAAACAATTTGCTTCTTATTTTTCCCACCCTGTCTTTTATGGAGCTCTCTCTCTATCCTGGAGGATGAATTCATGCAAATTCTACCTGTTTACTTGTGCTCGCTTTGGCAGCACATATGCTCATTTACTGCCACTTCCCTAACATAGTTTCTACACTTCCTTAGTGGGAGCAGAGAGGGACCCCAGATTTTCCATACAACCACCCCTCTCAGCAACCATCACTGTGGGCAGGAGTGAGTGACACCCCACATCTCTACTTGCTCCTGTAAAGACTCCTGGCTCTCCCTCCATCCCCCCACAGCCAGCACTGAGACCCCCAGAACAGCTTCTTCATACTTTACCCCTGTTCACTTCAGCCACTACAAGATGCCCAGGGTTATTGGGTCCTCTCTTGTCATTTACAATCACATCTCAGTTAGACCTCATAAATTCATTAAATTACTGCCATTTCCCCCTCTTTCCAAAATCTATAAATCTTTTCTCTCTGCCCTCTGAAACTTGGAGTCAGCAGCACAAGCCCATATAATTCTCATCTTCTCTGAATGTCACCCTCTTACTCTCGCTGAAATCTGACTGTCCTCTGAGAACACTGATTTCTCTGCAGTCTCCACAAGTGATAGTTTTTCAATCTCTTTCACCTCCTGTCACTAGCCTTAAAGGTGGGGTTGGTGTCCTCTCCGCTCCTCCTTTCCACTTCCTATCTTCCTATCCTCCCCACAATTTGATTTCCTGCCATCAGACTGTGCCACAGACCACCCGTCATTGCCACAGACCCCATGCAAACTGGAGAACTCCTTTCTTCTCCGTTGGTCTTAACCCCTGGCTCACTGTCACTCTCCCGGCTTCTGCCATAATCCTTGGTGAACTTGGCCCCATGTAGACTTGGGCCCATCCTTCCAAATTTCCGGCCTCTCAGTTCTTTGACCTCCTCTCCCCCAATTATCTTGTCCTTTTTCATGCCTCAGCCACCCAGTCAGATGGTTAGCAAGAATAGTCTCAACTCTGAGATACCCATGGTCCAACCACCTTTTTTATCTCTCTAGCTCCATCCTATTAACTTGATCAAAGTACCCCTTCAACACCACTGGGATCCATGATCCCCTAGTCCTGCTATGTTATCCCTTTCCCTCACTTCATTCATGCTTTCCTTTCCCTTAGATTCCATGAGCTATCCTTATAATCACTCTTTGGCCCATAATCTCAATTTCTCTTCCTCTCTCCCCTTTCATTGAACTCCCTTGGCAAAACTCCAGCCCTGGTTGAATCCAGCTTTTCATTTACTCTGTCCAGCACCCAGGGAAGCTGAATATGGCTGGAAAAAAAAAATCTGTCATGCCGAAATGTCTCACCGTAAACACAGGGTCTCTATTTCACACCATCCTCTGACCCCTCAAACTCCAAAGTCCCCTCCCTCTCCTCAGGCTCAGCTGGTACAAAAATGAAACCCTGAGAAAAGAACATCCATTAGGTCCAGCCACTCCTGTCAATCATCCCACCTCTACGCCACCATGCATACTCTCTTCTTCCTGTCACTCTCCCGGTGCCCATCTCAGACCGACCTCTCCACATCAGCCACAAATCTCATCTTTTCCTGTCAACAGAAGAAAATTTCTTCAGGATTTCTCCCTTCTCTCTTGCATCATCTTTTTCTCTTTCTTATGTGTCATGGCAATCAGAATATAAATGAGTTATAATTTAAAACCTTCTCTTGACCCCACAACATCTACAGCTACTTCTTCACATTCTATTGCCCTTTACAGCAAAAGTCCATGAAAGGGATTGGGTATGCTCTCAGCCTTCGATGTCTCTCTTTCTGTTCTCTCTTAAATCCACTGGAATCAGGCCTTTGTTTGTGTCACTCCTTAAAAAAGGTCTTCTCACAGTCTCCAATGGTGTACACATGCTAAATCCGGTGGTGAATATTCAAATCTCATCATATTGGGTAGATGAGCAGCATTGAATATGACTCATCACTGCTTCCTTCTTGAAATGCTTTCTTCCTTTGGTTTCCAGTAAAAAACAAAACAAACAAAACAAAAAAGAACACTTCTTGTTGTTTTCCTCCTAACCCATTTGATGCTGTGTAATAAGTTACTCCAAAACTCAGTAGTTTAAAACAAATGACATATGTATTATTTCACAGATTGCTCCAGAAGAAGGTGATGAATTTGGGAACGTCTTAACTAGGTATTCCTGGTCCAGAACCTCTCATACAGTTGTAGTCGGAATGTCAGCAAGAACTGCAGTCATCTGAAGCTTCCACGGTGACTATCGGACCACTTCGTGATGGCTCACTCACACGATTGCTGGAATAAAGTGTCAGTTCCTTGCCATGTGGGCCTTTCTTCATAACACGGGGGCTAAACTGCCCCAGAGTGACCAATCCAAGAGACAGTGAGGAGGAAGTCACGGTGCTTTTTATAACCTGGTCTCTGGAGTCACATACCATTGCTTCTGCCATATTCTATTCATTAGAAGCTAGTCACTGGGAGAGGGATTAGACCATCTCTTGAAGAAAGATATATCAAAAAAACGGTGTGGAAATATTTTAAAATCACCACAGTACATACTCTGGCCACAAATTATTTACATTTCTCCCACACGGAAAATACCCTCATTCCCTCTAAAGGTCTCCAAAAGTATCATCCCACATGGCATCTGCATGAGGTCCAGGAAATTGTCATTTAAATTAGGTCCAGGTATGGATGAGGCTTCTTGGGTGTACTAGCTTACATAAAGCTCCTCAAGAACAAGTCTCAATATGAAGACTGCAGTCAGGAGGCTGTAGCCACCAACCTGGTGTATAATGGGATGGGGAAAGTGTTGCCTGAAGAGACAAGTTATCAGCCACACCCACACCCCCAACATGCAATGGTGGAACAGCATGGGATAGTCACAATAGGAGGTTGTGGGAGGCCAAAAGAGCACTGATCGATAGAAAATTGAAAATTCACCTGTGCAAATGTTGGAAGTTTCTCGTTCAGGACTCTGCCTTACTGCTACCCAGAGAATAATTCCCCATGGCTCTCGGCTCCTCCCTCTGGGCTTTTGATTCTTCCCTCTGAGTCATTCCTCACTTTCCATGAAAGGCAACACATGTTCACAGCTTCATAGTTTTCTCAGCCTTCTTCCTGCCAGTTAACTTTGGAGGACACAAAGGCCTTTTTAAAATTTTATACTCTCTCTATTCCTTTCAGTCCAAGCTGGTAGTGTGTTGAGAATGTCATCCTCTTTTTAAAAATATGTGGGTCTCCGATTAATCTTATTGAGATTCACTCAATTAAATGAAAGCCACATCCACACATCTCTTCAAAATAAGTTGTCCTCTGAACCCTGGACTTCTGCTGAAGGATAATGTCTCTGAGATCCTTAGAAGTCCTTGTGTTTGATTGACAGAATCTGTGAGGCACACACCCTTAAACTCGTTATAGGCCTTTTGTCTGAGGCACTACTTTTGATCTTTCTGAGATCGTAACAAAGGATATTACAGTCACACCCTTGGTTTCATCTTTAGACCATATTTACTTGAAAGTGCCCTGAATTTGATGTTAGCATCATTTACCTCTGGAGAGACTCAAGAATTTTAAAAGCCATCAAGACCCAGCTCCTTTATGTTTAATAGCCCCATCTGTTATTTCTCTCTCTCCTCTCACATTTACAATAAACCACAAGAAGAAACCAGGTAACACTTTGTCTGGAGATCTTATCTATGCCACCCAGTTCATTAGGTACATTTTCTACCTTCCACGTGACTGCAGGTGGCAGTGTTGCTAAATTTTCTGCCACTACATCACAAGGATCCCCCTCCCTTCTCATCTTCTGGCTAAATGAACCTGGAGAGCATACTTAAAGTCTCTATGCCCTGAAATTCACTAAAGAAAAATATGGAATTAGATTTTTCTATAGACATTTTTTTAAGTGACATTCCCCAAGCCTTGGCAGGTGAGGCAGCAGTGAGAGATGAGGCAGAGTGGTGCCCCAGGGCTAAGGCTGCCTCTCCCCTCCTCCCTGCTCTCCCCTGGAGCCAGCCACACCCCTCCCACCAACCCCTCTGAGGTCCTTGGTCCCTAAGCTCTGATCCCAGCTCTCCTCTCCTCACCTTTGCCCTTTGCCCAAGAACCTCTTCTCACTTTTGATCCTCTTCTCCTCTCCCCTCCAACACCCACAAAACCTCCCAGGGTGGAAATACATCACTGACTCAGAAGTTAGACCTGAGTGTAAGGCTTATGGGGTCCAATGGGGTTTAGAGTGAGAATGGCCCTCTTACTTTGTCATCTATCATTAGTTCATCCTTCTGAGGGAGAGGGGTAAAACCAGGACCCAGGAAATGAGAGACAGTGGTGGGGGGGTGGGGAGGAAAGAATGGGCAGCGTTGAGCTGACCACAGTTTCCTCCCTGGACTTCTCAGCTTCTCCTCGGCCTGCCCAACCACTTGAATGTAGGCAAGGAGGAAGCTGTGTAAGAGGGAGCCAAGAGCACTTCAGTTTCCAGTGGCTGCTGGCGGGGAGGGGCAGAGCTGAGGCCTCTCAAGGCCCAGAGACCCTCCTTGCACCTGTGGGGAGGTGCTCTCCTTGTTCCACTTCTCTCCTCCCTCCCCTAGTTCCATAGAACCCATCGATCCACACTTCCTCAAAGGAGGCCTTTTTCCTCAGTTGCTCCTTCTCAGGTGGTGGGGGATCCCATTTCCCAGGGACCACACCATTTCCTCTAGCCCAAGAGCTCAAGGAGAGGAGCGGCTGGGTTAGACAAAACTTTTCTCCTACTGAAGAGGAATTTTCCATTCAAATGGCTAACCTTGTATTCAGCTCTTTGTTCTGCTTCTGTAGGCCTGCTTGCTGCCTAGGCCAAAGGGCAGAGTGACAGAGATCAACTGAAGACTTCCCCTCCCCTTTGATTGTTCTCTCTAGATAACAGACATATTGCCTAAGTTCCTGTCTGAACATCTCATGCTCAGTAAGTGCCCATCGCCCATAGCAACTCCCCTGCGCTCCTGTAACCCATAGCAACTCCCAGGGTCTGTAACCACTTGAGGACAGATTAACCAAGCAACCCATGCCAACTTCAACAGTGTGGATAAGCCCTATAAAAGCAAGATTGTCCCTGAGCTTGGGGCCCATTTCTGTAACACTACTGGTGCTGCTAACACCCCCTAACCAGGCCTGATTGTGCCCTTGACTTTAGATGAGGGGTTGGGGAAGAGAACCAGAAAAAAGGTAAGAACAGGAGGAGTGGGGCAGGGAGAAAAGGCTCTGTAGCCAGGGGGCCACCAGGAGGCATGTTTCAGGTGTGGGCACAGCCGGAGGCCGCCCCTCCCCCAGCCCTGTAGGGTCCCTGACCTGAGGCCCAGTCTTCCAGGTTCCTGCCCCAAGAGGATGGGCAAAGGTGGGAGTCTGAGAAAATCTCTGTGATCTGCCCGTCACTGGACCCAGGTGCAAAGCAAGACTATGTCCTCCTCATACTTGACCCTGGATCTGGCTTCTCTGTCACCCTAACTGGGCTCCACAAGCTGAGCTCAGGCACACTGGTGGGAAACAGTATTTTCACAGACATCCTGGGTGCCCCTAAATGAATTCCTTCCCTGAGGAAATGGGTCTCCACAGGCTTCATTCTCCCAGAAGGGAAAAGTGCCACTCACATTTTCCCCAGGGGAATGCACCCCCCAAAACAGCTCCCCTAGACAGAAGCCAGGAAGGAAAAGCCTGATAGATTTCCTACTTAAAAAAATAATTCTTCTGTATGACAAGAGATACTACAAACTATGTTTTTAAAAGGTGACAGGATAGAAAAAAGGATATATGTTGTACAAAGATTACTATCCAGAATGTATAAAGAACTTGTAAAATTAATAAGAAAGGGCAACAACTTGATAGAAGAAACAGAATAAGATAGAAATTGCAATCTAAGGAACCACTTGTGGAAAATTCATATGCAAAAGACAGGATCAATGTTTTCAGTCAATGAGAAAATGCAAATGAAAACAATGGGGGATGAACCATTTTTCACCCATTAAATTAATAAAACTTTGAAGGATTGGTCTTTTTCAGTGGCGAAAAATTTGTGAGAAAATTGGCAGTCTCCAAAGCCGTTGGCGGAAATATAAATCAGTGCATCCTTTCAGGAAATCAATTTGTCCAGATTTGTCAAAATACTAAATGGGCGTCCCTTTCCTGCAAACAATTCGATCATTTCTGCTGTCTATGTGAGATAATATAATCACGTGTACACAAAGAGGTACATAAAAGGTTATTTGCTGCAACATTTTACATAATAGCGAAACTTAGAAATAAATCAAAACTGTCCAGTAGAAAAGGAACTACAGGCACACCTCAGAGATATTGTGAGTTAGGTTCCAGATCACTGCAACAAAGAGAATAATATAATAAAATGAGTCCAGGAGTTTTTTGGTTTCTCAGTGCATATAAAAGTTGTATTTACACTATAAGTTGTATTAAGTGTACAGTAGCAGTATGTCTTTTTAAAAAGCACGTATCTTAATTTAGAAAAATACATTATCACTGAAAAACGCTAACCAGCATCCTAGTCTGTTGGGAAAAAAAATGGTTCCAACAGACTTGTTTGGGGCAGGGTTGCGCGAACTCTTGATTGGTAAGAAACGTAATATCTGTGAAGTGTAATAAACCCGAAGTGCAATAAAATGAGGCATGCCTGTAAATAAATGATACTTCATCTCGAGTACAGCGAACTGTGCATCGGGTTAGAAAGAATGAGGCAGATCTGTGTGTACCGACATGCATGATCACCAAAACATATTCAGGTCCAAAAACTATCAAGCTGCTGAGTGACACATGTCATAGCACCTTGTTAATATAATATAATCTTCAAAATGAAGATAAAGTTATATCCATAGAAAACGGTGTGGGTGTGTGCACATGTAAAAACAGAGATGAGTGTGCACAGAGATCACCCCACAATGCTAGCAGGATTGTGGGTAAGGGTATGTGTACACAGGGGTGGAAAGTGAGATTTACATATTTTATTCTGTATTCTGTATCATTTGAATAATTTTGCAATAATACGCACATGAGTAAAATAAGATGGAAATTTTTTCATGACTGTTGAAGAGAGTGGACAGTCAGGTGGGCAGAGGTCTCAGCAGCCGTGCATCCTCCCCAACCAGTACCCCTGCTGGACAGCAGTAAAGAAATGCGTGCATCTTGTCCTAAACAAGTCTCCTGGTGATGAGAAGTCTCAATGTACTCTCTAGAGGCTCATCTTTGAAAAGCTAATTATACCTCAATAAAAAGAAAAGAAAAGAAAAATACTGCACACTGCACGACCCCATACCTATGACATCGTGGAACAGGCAAAACCAGTGGGACAGAGACCACTCACTGGGGGAACGTTGGGGGTAATAAGACTGCTCTATGTCTGGGTTGCGTTGATGGTTTCATGACTATGAATTTGTCAAAACTCATAGAACTGTATGTTATGTCTGTAAACCATTCCCCAATTTCAAAAACAAAACAGACATTCGTCACCTGCCAGAGAGCCTGCTCGCTGTCACGGCATCTCCTCTCCATTCATGTGATCCTTCTGGACCTCGAGGGCCTCTGAGCTGGTGCTGTCCTTGCTCCCCTCTTCTGATCTTTATTCCTCCCATCTTTCTCTTCCTCCTCTCCTCCTCATTCAGTGGAAAGGTCCCTCTCACGTGGAATCTCACGTATGGCCTTGCCTAGACACCTGTTGGAGTGGCATGGCTCTTGATGAAGAAAGATAAAGGTCCTCTCCCAACAGAATTCCATCCTGATGTTTTCGTTCTACAGATAAAAAAAAAAAACCTGAAAGGGGCTCCCCTATCGCATCCATGCTCTGTGCTCCTAAACTTCTCCTTGCTTTCAGAGACCACCCAGAGGGGCCATCACCTTGAATAGCTTATCATAACCATTCTAAAGTCTTCTAACTCTGCAGTCTGGTCATGGGGTAACAAAACAGAAACTGGTTTTGGGGGAAACATGTCCTCTCCGACAACCACTCTGCCCTTCTCCCTACCGTTTCATCAGAAGAGGTCCACAGGGCCATGTGTCCAGCAGGAGGGACCGGTTTTTCGGGTTGACCAGGAACTTTGTCATGATTTATATATTATCTGAATAAGGTTCATCTTTCAGCCTCTTTGGCAACTCTCAGCAGGA
>NW_006494614.1:42423194-42431409 GCF_000325575.1 Pteropus alecto | reverse complement strand
GTGTGTCTCCAGGCTTCGGGGAGTCAAGATACCCACTTCTGAAATGTATCCCACAAGCATACACATATGAAAAAGACATATGTAGATGGCTGTTTATCACAGCACCATTTGTAATACCAAAAGATTGAAAACCACCTAATTGTCCAAGCTATTGTACATCCATTCAATGGAATTCTCCGCGTTTTCACAGGCTGAGGAAGCCCCCTATGGACTGATATGGACTGACCTCCAGCACATTCTACATTTTGTTAGGTACAGAATTCTGCCTATAATATGCTAGCTTTTGTATTTTAAAAAATGTGACAATTAAGGACGTATATTCATATACATTAAAAAATAATAAATCAATAAAAATGGTTGTTGGGAAAGATGGGAGGTGGGCGAAGGGGGACAGTGTCGCATAGATTTTTCATTTTTTAGATACATTTTTATCTATTTTTCAAGCCATTGAATCTATTTAAAATTAAATTTTTAAAAAATGGTTGTATGAGATCTTCCTTTTCAGGGAAGATGAAGTAGGTGTACTTTTCCCAATTCTTCCCACTAAATATAACTAAAAATCCTGAACACTATATATATAAAGCAAACATAAGAGGACTGAAAGGTGGAGAGAAGAAAGCGACTAGCTAGAGAACTCAGGACCTGAGAACAACGTTGGGGGGAGTTCCCTGGTTTTCCTGCTACTGCGTGCATCCCAGACCAGATACTGCAACCCCCCCAAAAAAGCTCTAAGACATGCCTGCTCTCTCAAGCCAAAGGGCGAGGAAATGGCAGTCTGGCCAGACAGAAACTTTTAGACATTAACTGCTCTACCCCAGCCAAAGGCCACCAAAATCCTGCAGCCTCGGTTCCCCTGCCCAGCAAACACTGAGCAGGGAGCCTGGACTCACACCCTCGCCAGGCTATAAAAAGGTGCCCCCTCTCTATCCTGGGTGGGCCAAATGGGAAGCCAGGACTTTCCTCCCCTAAAGGCACAATCAGTAGAGACCACACAGGGAGCCTGGACCACCACTTCCTACCTCACTGTGTGGATGTCATAGGACGGGTGGAGCATCAGAACTCTCATCACCTGCTCAGTTCTAACAAGCCCACCCCCCAACAGTGGCCGCAGAGGCCACCACGGGTAGCAGTAATGAGGTACCTTCTTCCCCTCCCAGACAGAGGTGTGTCAGCGAAGGCCTAACTCCGCCCTGCCCAGCAGTTATAAGAAGTGCCTTCTCAACAATCCCTCTCCCTCTCCACCAGGATGTCAACAGAGACCAAGAGGAGAACCTGAAAGGAGAACCTGGACCTCCACGCCTGCCTGGTGGTGATAAGTTGGCACCCCACCTTCACCCAGTGTCAGGAAGTCCTGCTAAAACATAAGATACATAAGATTTAAATAAGATCCAGAGTCTCGTAAGGCCCAAAATGTCCAGGTTTCAGTTGAAATTACTCATCATATCAAGAACCAGGAAAATCTCAAACTGAGAGAAGACAACAGACACCAGCACAAAGACTCGCAGCCATTAAAACGCTTCGATGAACAATTAAGTAACTCTTGATAGGTTTAAGTCCGCTCTTTTATTTTTTGTTTTCTGTTTGTGTCTTTTTTTCCTCTGTTTTCCTTTTCCTGTGGGTTACTGGAACATGTTTTAGAATTTCATTTTAATTTATCTATAGGGTTTTTGAGTGTATCTTTTTATACGCTTTTTTTGGTAGCTGCCTTAGGTATTACATTACATATGCATATAGATGATAGATAGATAGATAGATAGATAGATAGATAGATAGATAGATAGATAGATGATAGATAGATGATAAAGATACATAGATAGATATCTCATGTTGACATTTTACAAGTTTGAGTGATGTGTAGAAACTTACCTCTCTTTACATTGAAAACAAGAAGACAATGGAGAAAATCAATGAGATAAGAAGCCAGAAAATTGACAAACCTTTAGCAATACTGGCACGGAAATAAGAAAAGACACAAATCCTTAATATCAGGAACAAAACAGAATATCACCACAGTCCATCCAGACAGCAAAAGGGGAATACGAGGATACTATGAACACTCTACACACAAATTTGACAAGTTAGATGAAACTGACCAACTCCTCAAAAGTGCAAACTACCACAGCTCACCCAATATGAATAGATCATTTGAATACACACTGTGGGGTATTGGTAGAGGGATCTATGGAAAAGAATAGAGAACCTAGAAATAAATGCACACGAGTATGTCCAACTGATTTTTGACAAATGTGCAAAAAGCAATTCAATGGAAGAAGTAGAGTCTTTTCAACAAATGATGCTGGAGCAATTGGATATTTATAAGCAAAAAATGGGTGGGGAGAACTTTGATCTAAACGTCATACTTTACACAGAAATTAACTCAAAATGGAACACAGATTGAAATGTAAGACATTAAACTATAAAAGTTTAGACGATAACACTGGAGAAAATCTTTGGGACCTGGGGCTTAGTGAAGAGTTCTTAGACATGATATCAAAAGCATAATTCAAACCATTAAAAAATCAATAAATGGACTTCATCAAAATTTTAAACTTTTGTTCTGCAAAAGACTTTGTTAAAAAAACGATAAGACAAGCCACAGACTGGGAGAAAATATTTGCAAACTGCATATCTGACAAAGGACTCATAGTTCCAGTATGTAAAGAACTCTCAAAACCCAACAGTAAAAAATAATAATAATTCAATTCAAAAGTGGGCAAACAACATGAGCAGACATTTCACCAATGGCAAATAAGCACATTAAAGGATGTTCAACACCACTATCTATTAAGGAAATGTAAATTAAGACCATGATGAGATATTACTACACACCTATTAGAATAGCTAACGTTAAAAATAATGACAAAACCAAATGCTGGAGAGGATGCAGAGAAACTGGATTTCTCAAACATTGCCAATGGGAATATAAATGATAAGCCAGTCTGGAAAATAATTCGGTAGTTTCTCTAACTAAAGATAAACTTATAAGAAACAACACTTGCACTTCTAGGCATTAAGTCTGCATAAAAACCTGTACATGACTGTTTATAGCAGCTTCCTTTGTAACAGCCAAACACTGAAAACAACCAGGTATCCCTCAACAGATGAATGGTTAAACAAACTGTGGTACATCCATGGAGTACTACTCAGCAATAAAAAGGAATGAACTATTGATATATACAAAACTTAGATCGATCTCAATATCTTGTGAAAATTTGAAATAAAAACATTTTCAAAAGGTCACATACTGTATGATACTATTTATATAACATTCTCAAAACAACAAAATTATAAAGATAGAAAACACATTAAGTGTTGTCAGTGGTTAAGAATGTTGGGAGACGGAGGTGTGGTTGTAACTAACTATAAAGGGGAAACATGAGGGAATATGATGGAATAGTTGTGTATCTTGACTGCAGTGGTGGTTACAAGAATCAACACATGCCGGGCAAGGGTACCTGGGACCCTCTGTACTATCTTCTTTGAACTTCCTAAGAATCTGTAATTATTTAAACTTTAAAACGATTGTAAGAGTCATTTTGTGTCTGACTTCTCCTCAAATAAACTGTGAGCCCTCATGCCCAAGCCTGAAGTGGTGCAGGTGCAGGAGGGGAGGGTTCCTCTGACTCCCTTACATGGCCTTGTTCATGGTAGGCTCTTATTAAATGTTTGTTAAGGGTGAAGAGCCTAGTGGTATGTGGACACAGCTCTGGGATATTCTGCAGCTATACGTTTCCAGAAATTTCACATCTCTCTCCCAGGAAACCTGTTTGGCCTCTGAGAAGGAGCCTTTGTCCAGGGAAGAAAGATTAGAAGACAAGAAGGTGCTGTCATGGCTTGCAAAGACGGCTGGTAGCAACAGCCATATCCTAGCTCACTAGGGGGCAGCAGAGGATGAAGAACAGGTCTCAGCTCTGCGCTGGCTGCATCCCCACCGAAGCGGCGGGGCTCTACCTAAGAATCCTCTGCCCACCCAGATGGCTGCAGGTGCAAAACCAGTCTGAGCAGTCCCAGTGTTTGATAAAGAGAAATCCGTAATGCCAACCCAAGCAATGGTCTCCCGACCTTGGAAGTAAAGACAGGGAAGAAGCATTGAGGTAAACCATGTGGTCGTCCCTTGCCTCTCCGAAGTTTTATGCCATCTAAGGTTGCAGGAGCTCTCCACTCAGAGCACTTCACGGTCAGGGACGAGATTGCTCGACCAGCCTGAATCTCGGAGAGGGGACGTAGACCCCTGACAACCCCTCCCCCCACATGCAGCCTGCAGGACAGTTGTGCAGCTGTTCTTGAACTGGTCTTAACGTGCAGAACATGGACCCACCTGACATGGGCTCAAAGGAAGTGGGAGATGGGACCTTGAAACATCCCGAGAGACAGATTCGAAAGCTTAGACATTTTCTGGAAGTGGGAGATGGGACCTTGAAACATCCCGAGATGTTTCAGATTCGAAAGCTTAGCGCTAAAGACATTTTTTAGATGATTCTTCAGGGCCAAAGAGAAGGGGAGCTTCCTAGGATGGAAGCCAGTATTTCCCTCTTCTCACACACTATGTGCGTCAAGAGATGGTGTGGAAGTGAGTAGATCACGCTGCTTATTAGCTATATGTTCTTAGACAAAGTATATTACCTCTCTTGGCCCCAATCCCTTGTCTGTGTAGTGACGGAAATCTGAGTTCTCTTTTCCGGAGTAACTCTGGTGGTTAAAGTGAAGCGCCTTTCACAGCACCTGGAACCCGGCAAACCATCAATAAGCCTTTTCTGCGCCCCCTGCGGTCCCTGGTACAGTTCTACATCTTGTACCGACTCCGTCTGCAGTATCATCTTTGGCCACTCAGGGGCGATGCGGGACCACAATGCCGGCTATGCGCGCAACCAGACTTACTCTGGAGGAAAGAATTCGCAGCCTGAATAGCAGCAGAATTAGAGACTGGAATTAGAGCGTCAGAGAGAGTCTGGATCTTACCTTCTTGAGCCTAGCTGCCCTCTCTGTCTCCAAAGTCCGGAAAAGACCCAGTGTAGGCAGAGCAAAGGCAACAGATGGATAGGAAGTCAGAAGAGGGCCCCGCCAAGAGGCCCTCTCTAACCTAACTTAAGCTTTCCCTCACAGACAGAGATCCTCAGTGGGGGTCTAGGAGTCTTCCACCACCACCCAAATTCCCTAGCTGGCAGATTTAGAGACCCTTTCCACTGTCCCATTCTGGACACTTCCCTAAAAGTATGAATGGGAAGGACAATATCATTTAAGACATCTCCTGGGCCCCTGCTGGGGCAGTCTTGCCTAAGCATGCACATTTGACACTGGACTGGGACACATTTGACACTGGACTGGGACACATTTGTGGGTTGAGAAACTCACAAACCTGGAAACCATAACAAATTTGTTAAATTCTCTGTCTTTAACATTTTTTACAAGAACACAAATCATGTTGTGTTGGACCCTTTTTTAAAATTCTCCAGCGGCTTCCCAGTCACACCTAGCACATAATCCAAATCTCCCCACCATCATGGCCTACAAAGCTGGGCTTGACTTCCATTTCACTTCCTTCCTTTCCCCTCCCTGTCAGCACCCAGGCCCTTCCCACATCTCCGCCACTGCACTGACAGTTCCCTCTGCCTGGGACCCTCTCCCTCCAGAAGTCTGCAGGGCTCATTCTCTTACTTCATTCAGGGCTTTACCACCTCCCACTGCCCCCCCTCCCCCACCAAGAGGCCCTGTCTAACCTAACTTAATCTTTCCTTCACAGCACAAAGAGCTAACCTGCCTGACATTATATTGTGTGTCTGAGTTTTTCTGTGTACTGTCTCTGTCTCGGGAGAACATAAGTGTCTGGATGGTCAGGTTCTTAGTGTCCTGTTTCTTTGTCACTTAGAAGCTCACTAAGTATGTGTTGAATGAATGCATGACTTAATGAATTAATCCACAAAATGCAGAGGCTCAGGAAGGATCCCGGTGGTGACAGCTCTTTGTAAATTTAATTCAACATATATTATTGTGAACCTATTTAGTGCCTATGATACAGGCCTTTGGCATCATCATTGTTGTTTTTCATTGTCATAAAGAGAATGCTCTTTGTAAATTTAATTCAACATATATTATTGTGAACTCTTTGTAAATTTAATTCAACATCTATTATTGTGAACCTGTTTAGTGCCTATGATACAGGCCTTTGGGGTCATCATTGTTGTTTTTCATTGTCATAAAGAGAATGCGGTGGGAAATACATCTGATCTGGACCCAAAGCGCAGACCATAGGCACTGTCCATCCTCTTCCCTGCTCTCTTCCTATTCTTGTAGCGGTAGCCATTGTGCAGTGGACAGCAAAGCTCCGCGGGTGCCACAGAGGCGCGAGGGGGCGCAGGTCCCTCTGCACTGCTTCCTGCCCTCAGCCTGGAATCTTGAAGATGCAGGGAAGAGGAGGGATGCCCATCTCCTTCTCCATCCTCCATCCCGAGCTGCCGCACGCTGGTCCCTCTTCCTCTGAGAGCCGGGTGGTCCGGGACTTGTGCCTGGATTCCGGCCCAGGGCGGCCTGAGCCTCGGGAGATTCCCGGCTGGGGTCACAGGACAAGAGCCGGGGAAATACCGGTTTGGAGCATAGCGCTCTCCCCGCGGCCAGCAGAAGGCAAAAAAGCAAGAGGGCACTGAGGATGGAGATAATGGCTGTCGGGGAGCCGCAGGAGGAGGACTAATTGGAAAAGGGACGCGTGCGGGCCAGAGATGCGTGGCAGGGGAATAGCGGAGGGCTGTCTGCTCTAGCACATTTTATTTCGGTCCCCGCGAGCCACCGCGGTTGTGCACGCGAGTAACAAGTGTGCAATTACATGCGCAACTGGCGTGTGCTTGTGGGCACTTAAATGCTCCTGAAGAGGCTGGGTTCAAGAATCTTCACTGTTCACACAAAGAGCGCTTAGGTGGGGAACATTTAAATTGCAGCGGGGAGTTGGGAGCCTGGGGAGGAGAATGGGGGATTTAAGGAGTGATTTCGTCCAGGTCCCGGCCGTTACCGTTCCGCTAAAGGACCCGGCAGGGCGGGATGTGCGGGGAGGGCGAGCGCCTGGGCCCGCTTCTCGCCTACTCTCCACAGAACTTTTCCCCCCTCCCTCTTCCCTCGCTCTGCCTCTCTCGGGGCGGTCTCCAGGGACTGTCTCTCTCACATCCATTCTCCTTTCCTCCTTGATTTATGCTGCAGAGTGGAACGACCTTCCCTGACCTCATTTTCATGACGGCGCGAGCACGCCCGGAGCCGGCTACGCACATTCCGGAGCAGTCGCGCGCCGACACGCACACACTCACACTCACACTCACACACACACTCCCGCGACCGGGCCGCTGGACCCTGCCGGTTCCTGAGTTCACGCCAGCTCCGCCACTCTTCCGGGCACTGCCAAGGCTGTGGACTCTCAAAGAATAGATCCTCATTAGCATCTTGCTTTGAATATCATTTGCATTTTATTCATTTCTTGTCAAAACGCTCAGAACTCTCCCCAGTCCGAAGCTCTCCCTAGAGCTTGTAGTCGCGGGCCTCCAGCTCCAGCCCCTTCCCCGTGGACCGCACGCTTGCTGGCTGTCCCCACCCCCATGCCCCGTCGCGTGGCTCCTGCACCAATAACCACCCAGAGCCCCCACAAGAGGAGCTAATGTCTCTCGAGCTCTTATCATGTTCCAGGCCCTGCCCTAAGGGTTTGTGTGAATTTAGTCCTTACAACAACCCAAAGAGCTAAGCGCTGCGTTATACGCATTTGAGAATCGAGGAAACTGAGTCACAAGGACTACTTGCTCAAGGTCATGAAGCTAAAAATCGAGGAAGCAGAACTGAAATCCAAGGCTGCCGTGGGACGACAAAGCGGAAAATTTAACCATTTCGCCGCCCTGCCTCACGCAAGGTCAAAGCTAAGGTAACCGCGACAGGAGAAAGAATGTTTTCCTACGAGGAAGAAAGTCATTCTCTGTCCCACCGCGATCCCTCCCCCAACCCGGCCCCTGGAGGACCCGGGCGCATTCTCAGGTGTGGCTCGCAGCGCCTCTCTCGTGGGGCTGCCCCGCGTCCTGACCCCTTCCCAGCGAGGGCTCGGCGGGTCCGGCTGCTGCGCTCTCAGGTCGTCTGCCGGCGCGGGCTAGTTAAGAAAAATAAACAACGTTCCAATTGGAGGCGATTCCTTTCAACCCAAGCCCCACCGCCTGCCAGAGAAATGCAAACAGCGGGGGACGGCCGGAGTCAG
>NW_006494614.1:42414984-42423001 GCF_000325575.1 Pteropus alecto | reverse complement strand
ATCTACTCTCTCCCAGAGCTGGGCTCGGGCCCCATTCCACCCGCCACCCGGAGAATCCACCCCCCACCCCCTAGTCCCGCGCCCTCACAGCCACATGGCTCCTGTCAGCAACGCTCCCCAGTGGAGGCCGCACGCCAGTCCTCCATCCTGGGATCATTAAACACCAAGAAAAAAATGGATGTCAGAAACCCGCATAGCAAACTATTGCCAAAGGAGTGGATCGGGATGGGGTTCTGCTTCCAGATATGTCTCCTCCCCATCCCGAGGTGCGCGGCCGGAGAAGTTAAAGGCTCCACAGCACAGTGAGGCCCCCGGGGCCCTTAAGACGCCGAAGGAGTAGCGTACGCTCCGGCGGGGGGCCCAGCCGGGACCCAACCGGGTGAGCATCGCTTCTCTCCCGGCCTTGTTTTTCCCAAGTCCTCCGCGGCCAAGAAAAACCTGCGTCCCGGGCCACCAGGGGGAGCCGATGGGCGAGTGAGGATGACCCCACTGGTATCCAAACCCCACTTCGAGGATACGCAGTGGGCGTGCAGTCCACGCAGAGCACAACAGAGCCACCTCATTTTTATTGTTGCGCGAATGACTCTAGGGAGTTGCAGTGGCGGCATGTGCGTGTGAGAAGCGGGAAGGCTCCAGGCTCAGAGAGAATCCCTGAACCCGCGCACTGTGGCCTCACCAACTCGCGTAGGGAATCGCTGAGTCTCTGGCCTGGAGGCCCCGCGCGTCAAAATGACCCAGGGATTTACCCGGGCCTCACACCTTGCAGGACGCGTTGCTGGCGTCTTCGAGGCCACCAACCGAGGGCCCCGAGTTTCAGGGCCCAAAGGGTTGGGAGAGGCAGTGGCGCACCCGCTTCCTCCGAATTCCTTTATTGCAAAGCTGGGAGACA
The DNA here is from genome assembly GCF_000325575.1 of Pteropus alecto. Lineage (NCBI taxonomy): Eukaryota > Metazoa > Chordata > Mammalia > Chiroptera > Pteropodidae > Pteropus > Pteropus alecto. The sequence goes on along the minus strand of NW_006494614.1, from coordinate 42,422,112 downwards.
CCGAGAGCGACAGGAAGCGCCCGGAGTAAAGCTCCGGTCTGCTTTGTGAGAGTCGGGGACAAGTGATGTCGGGGGCCCGAGGGGCTTCTAGTGGTCTCCTTTATCCTTGGCTCCATTTGGCAGGACAGACTGTCTGTCGGTCTGTCTTTAGTACAGTGTCCCTGCATCCCAGCCTTAGCAGCCGAGGTTGGGAGCCGAACGGTCTCCCAGGAGCGATGCTGACAAACGTGCGCACTCACGCGCGCACACACTCGCTCACATTTCCAAGTTGGAGGGCGCCGGGGGTCCCTCCGTGCCGCTGCACTGCGCTGCACAGCTGGTGGGCTGCGTCAGTTCAAACACCTCTCGAGCTCCTGGCCTTGACTTTCCCCCAGTCTCCTGACCGGAACAGCCATCAGCACTCGTTAAGTGTGCGGGGACCGCTCACTTGCCTCCATTCCTCCTCCCCGCACACACATACACACAGCATTCGAGATTTCCTTTCTCACTTTGGTGCAGGAGCGAGATGTGAAACCGAGAAAATTCTTGCCTTGAGGATTCTCTATCTGGGCTTCATTCGAATGGGTATTTTTCTCCCATTGTAGTAAAAGGGGGAAACATTTGCTTAGAGTGTGTGTGGTGGGCAAGGGAGAAAGTAGACCTGAACAGCACCCGCCATCTCTCCCTAGATTTCTAATTCGGTTCTTTTCCGCCCGCTGAAACCCAGCAAGTCTGCCAAGAAGGAATCCGGCCCTTTTGGATCCTTCAAAAAGGGCCACTTTGGAGACGGGCAATAAATCTGCGCTGCGTGAAGCCGCTCTTCTCCCCCATCATTGCTCCTGCGGGACCGTGTCTAGAGACGTGACTTTAAAGAGCCCCGGAGGGAGCAGATTTGAAAGCCCAGCTCCGGGTTCCCCAGGCAGCGTTTGACAGGTCAGCCCGTGGCTCTTCTCCTTTCCCCTTCCCCACCTCTTGTAGTCCGGTCCCCCTCTTCCACCCACCCCGACCCTGGGGTGAAGACGCAGCTGACAGTTAAATTGCAGTGTAGGCCGAGGGGGGAAAAGGGACCGTGTCTCTTTAACGGGCCCTGCAGACAAAGCGTCTCCCCTCGGAGCGAGCCGAGTCGGGCGCAGTCGCGCGCCGACCTGTCAGCGCGTCTCCCGCGCTTGGGAGAGAGTTTGCAAAGTCATAATTATATCTCTTAACCTGTCTTGCTCTCTGCAGAAGAAGGTCCCATTATATTGAAATGAGATTATTAGCCATCAAATACTTTCTTTCTTGGGAGTTTTTTTTTTTTTTTTTTTTTTTAATTCAAATTCCTTAACGACTTGGCAATGCATTTTGATCAGATTTCGTTGGCGCCCCAGCCCGGCGCGGGAGCCGGAGCGGGAAGGCAGATGGTTGGGAGGCGAAGAGGGGGTGCCAAAGGAGTTTGCAAAGAGAAGCAACCCCTCTTTTATCCTTCTCTTAGGTCTCATCTACCCGGTGGGGACCTCTAAGCCTGGGGAAGGGTGTGAGATAAGGGAAGTTGGGGAAAGGAGGAGGAACGTCTTTCATCTCTTCCTGACTGTCGGCTTAAATCCCTTCTCTGAAAATGGAGCGTGAATTTCAGGCGGGGCGGATGTGGATGGTGGGGCCGGGACCAGGATGCGGAAGTTTGAGGGCTGCAGGAATAGGGTTGGGTCTGGGGCACCAGGTAAGGACTAAGGCTGGAGCTGGCTGGCGGTCGCGCAGGCTTTGCTGTTTCCGCTCGAGGTTGGCTCAGCCTCCCTCCAGGTTCTTGGTGGATGGAATTTCAGTACGTAATAAATGGGGTTTTGCTCTACGCCCAAGGTCTGTCTGGTTTTACCAAAGATTGTGAGCCCCTTGAGGGGGAAGCCCATCTTGTTTCCAGACCTTGGAACCCCTGTCCCTACTGCCAGCAGAGCTCCGCTCCCCCTCGCCCCCCATCCTCTCTCTGCACTGGGGGAGGGGGGAGGATGTGAGGTAGAAGATTTTCCAGACTCTAATTGTAAAGACCCTCACTCTGACTTCCCCTGGTGGGAGGAGCGGCCAGGCTTGTGTTTTCCTTGGCTTCAGCCCAGACTAAAGGAAAATATAGCGAGCAAGACAGCTCACTAGTCCCACCTCCCCCACACATTCACACTCTCAGGCTTCACCATCCCATCACCTTCCAGATGAGCATCTCTCTTCAGGTATTCAAAAAGCAAAATAGGGATCCAGAGTCCAGAAACTCGGCTTCTAGGCCAAGCTAGCACCACACCACCTTGAACCCGTCAACTTTTGTCTCTGAACCTCAGTTTCTCTCTGTGTATAATGAGAGCCTTAGCCTTGAGATCTGACATTATTTTCCTATAAAGAATGTTCTTAGGACAGGCGTGGTCATCTGGAAGATTCCAGGGAGACCATACCACCCCTCTTCTCCCATGGCTTCAGAAAAGCAGTTCGGAGGTGGGAAAACCAATTATGGCTTTAAAAGCCTCTAATATAAAAACTATGAGAAATTGGCAGTGTCTACGTAAGCTGAAGCATGCATACCTATAACTCAGCCGTTCAATATGTAGGCATCACCCCAACAGAAATATAAATTATGTTCACCAAGGACATCTACAGAAATGTTCACAGCAGTATTAAACTGGAAACTACCAAATGTCCATTAATGGTTGAATCGATAAACTGTGTATAGTCACACAACAAAATATTATAGAGGAAAAAAGTAAGAATGGACTACTGCTACACACAACAAGCAAATAATTCTCACAGACAATTCTGGTCAAAAGCAACCAGGCACAAAGAAGTGCATACTCCATGGTTCCATTTATTAAAAGTACAAAAACTGGCAAAATGAATTCAAGCCATTAGAAAGCAAGATGGTAGTTACTTCAAGTGAGGATGACCAAGAGGGAATATGAGGGGTGCTTCTGGGCTAAGGGTGATCTTCTGATTCTTAATCTGGTTACACAAGTGTGTTCAGTTTGTAAATTCATTGAGACATGCACCTATGTTCAATGCATTTTGTGGATATATATTGTATTTAAGCCTCAACTTGGACATTTCTTCTCCTCAATTCTCAATCTCATCCACATACTTATGCATTCTAATGCCCTATACTCCATATTGGCAGGAAATCAATGACTAAAGTCTTATTTGGTTCTCCTGCCCTGTATGTGGCACCACGGAGCATCCAGGAATATACTTTAGTCCTTGCCCTCAAAGGGTTTGCAACTGAGTCTAGGAGGCAGGTAAACATACAGAAAACAATCAAGAAAATATCCAGTGGGATAGAGTGAATGGTTTATGATCCTGTGAGCCAGACAGCCTGAATCTGAATTCCGGATCCATTACTTGCCAGTTGTGTGATCTCAGACAAGTGACTTCACCTCTCTGGGCCCCAGTATCTGAAATATGGAGAGGATCGTGCATATATTTACTCACGGGGCTGTTGTGAAGATTATAGCAGAATGTCTGGGCAACATGGGGTAAGGGCTTTGCAAATGTTAGACATTATTCTTACTGGAGTGGTGGCAGCTTGGGCTGCTCAGCATTTAGAGGAAGATGAGTGTGAGTTGGGAGAGGCAGGAAAGGCCTACTGAGGGAAAGACAATGTAAGTTGGAAGAGGTTGATGAAAAGGGGGCTTTAGAAAGATCACCTGGAGTGGTTCTCAACCAGGGGTTATTTTTTCCTCCAGGGAACATTTGGCAATGTCTGGAGACATTTTTGGTTGTCACACTTGGGATGGGGTAAGAGTGCTACAAACATCTAGTGAGTAGAGGTCAGAGATGCAGCTAAACATCCTATAGTGCACAGGGCAGCTCCCCAAACAAAGAATTATCCAGTCCAAAATATCAATGGTACCAAAGTTAAAACAAAACAAAACAAACAAAAAAAAAACCTTGATCTGGAGGACAGAGAGGATTTGGTGGCAAAGACAAGACATTCCAGGAGGGCGTGTCCTGGAAGTCCTGATAGAACTAAGGGTGGGTGGCCTTGGAGAGTACCCAGAGATGTCCCTGTCTAGTCTTCGTTCCTCAAGCTGCAAGTTCCTCATTCACCTCCCTGACTTCCTGGATTTTTGCTGCTCTCAGGAGAGAATTGGATAAAGCAGAGCAGATTCTTGGGAGATTTGCAAGGCCACAAGCATCTCGTCTGCCTTGGAACCACAATTGGAGGAAATCCCTAAGGTCTCAGGCTCAGAGGAAAAGGGACTTGTCCACTGTCACTCAGGGCAGCTGGAAGGCTGAGAGTCAGCCCTGAGCTCTGTTCTTGATGCACAGCAGGTTAAGGGAAAAGGGGTGACAGATATTAATTAAATAATCAAAAAGGGGAAAATATGACATTTTTTAAAAATCAAAAGGAAAGTTGGTACTGAACTTTGGAGGTGCTCGAGAGAATTCTGTGATTCTCCAGGGGGCAAGTATAATGCTAGGGCCTAAAGCCATGCTTCACAGCCATAGCGTTCTGGGAAAGAGAGATTTGACATTGATTAATCAAAAAGTTATTTTCTGAAGCAATTTTCATATGTCAGGCACTGTTCTAAACACTGGGGATACAGCATTGAACAACAGAGGCAAAGCAAAACCTCATGAGGCAAGTACACAAGGGAAGGAGGATGATAAATAAAATAATATATAATGTAACGCTAGGCATTTAATTGAGCACCTACTACGGGTTGGGTGCTCTTGATAAATATTCTCAATGTCACTAGAAACTTTAAAATAAAAATTCCTTCCCCTAACTTAAGATAGAGAAACTGAAGCTCAAAGGTGGTAAGTGACTTCCCTTAAGTAGAATGACTAATAAGTGGAAGATTCTTATTACCTGAGGATTTGAACTCAGGTAACCAATTCGTGATTTAAAAAAAAAAAAATGTAGTAAACTTATGGAGAACTTCCTTAATCTAATAAAGACTATCTACAAACAAACAAAACCCTACAGCAATCATTATATTTAACAATGAAATATTGAAAGCTTCCTCCTTTAGATCAGGACAAGATATAGATGTCTACTTTTAACATTTCTATTCGGCATTGCATTAGATATCCTAGTGAGGACAATGAGACAAGAAAAGAAAGAAAGGGCTCGAGGATTGGGAAGGGGAAAGTCTAAATATCATCGATGATATGATGTCAGACATAGAAAATCCAAAAGAATCTACAAACTACTGGAATTAATATGTGTAATAGTCTCTCAATGTAAGTGATACACTCAAATAAATTGCATTTCTTATGCCAGCAACAAAAAATAGAAAATAAAATTATAAAAGGCAATACAATAGGTGGGTAATACCTAAAGGTTATGAGGTTTATTTTTAAAGTGACAAAATGTTCTAAAATTGATTGTAATGATGCTTACACATATATTGAAAACTATCGAATTGCATACTTTAAATGGATCAATTGTATAGTATGTAAATTATATCTCATTATAGCTATTTTTTTAAAAAAGGTGAAGGATAGGTTTGCAGAGTCTCCCCTTCCTATACTACTTATCACCAGCCCTTACAAAAATCCCTTATAAAAATACAATTTAAACAGCAACAAAAAACCATTTAATGTCTAGGAATAAATCTAATGAAAAACGTGCGACTAAAATGTGACACTAAAACTACAAGACATTATTGACAGAATTTAAAGACTTAAATAAATGGAAAGATATACCATGTTCACAAATGGGAAGCCTCATAATTTAATATTAGTTCCCAACACACCAATCTACCAATTCAATACAATTCCAATCAATATCCCATCAAGTTTACGGAAATTGAACTCAGGTGGTTCTGACTCTATGACCCACTGGAACTGGACACTATGAAAAAAAAATCCAAGGATCACAGTGTACCTCATACACAGGGTTACAGGCTGCCATAACTGAAAGATCCTTAATCATCATAAGATCATGACCCTGGAAAACCCAATTGGCAGTAGAGTGAGAAATATATTCTCAGTTAAAACAGATCCTTACCTTTCCATGCTTACAGCAGACACAAGAGAAAGACCATAATTGATTAAATACATTTTTATTTAAACAAGAATGGTAGAGAGGACTGGGGTTTGTCTCCCTCCACAAGTGATGTCATTGGGGATATGGTTCCCTGGCTGGGGAAATGGCTCTCTCTCAATGAGATATAGGTGTGCAAGGATTCTTCTGGCAAGGACTTGGAGAGTGGGTCAAGAAATCCCTGAGGCCACACACCCATGGGTGCCAGCTTGCGCAGTGACATGGCATTGAAGGAAGTGCTTGACTTGCCCCAAGGTAACAGCTGGGACATGGCCTTGGCCTTGGGTTTTGGAAAACTCTGGGAGGGTTGAGCCCTGAAGACGATCACTGGAGGAGACAGCTGCTTCTTCCCTGATGACAAGTGGGGGAGCACCTGAGATGCTGGGCGGGAGACTGGAAGGGGTCGGGGATGCAGCACTGCCTTGGTCCTCAGGCTGCACCCACAGAGGCAGGGCTCAGAGAAATGGGGCACAGAGAAGCAGGGTGTATTCCCTGATGAGTGAGAGGACAGAGTCCCCCGGCTTTCCTCTGCCTCCCATCTTGATTTTTTGAGGTGCTGGTCTTTCCTAAAAGGGAGAAATTTCAGATCCGTTGAAAAGAGGCTCAGGAGAGAGATGAAGAAACGCAAGGACAGAGCTTTCCTGCCCCAATACAGTACACACTCTGCCTCTTTCCAAGGAAAGTTCTCTTCCTCCAGGAATGAGGATTTAAGAGACAGATTCTATAACAGGGTATCTCTTCATTTTCTCTAAAGGGAAAAGAGAGCAAGACTGAGGGCTATGGGGAAGGGAGCTGATGGCTAGGAATCTCAGGGAGCCAAAGGACTTTCCACGGAAGAGAGAAGAAGGTGAAGGACAAGGAAAAGAAGTCTGATTTCTTCAGGCTGGAGTCTCAGAACGCCCCCAAATCTCTCTCCCAACACACATCTCTAGTAAGGGACTCAGTCAAACTCACTCTTTTGAACAGTCTGGGCTGGGAACTGAATGTGAGAGCGAGAGAAAGAAAGGGGGGTATTCTCTTTTCCTACCTTATGCAGTGTCTTTTTGAATCCATAGAAGTCCACTTAGTACACATCATTGAAGGCTCTTACTTCTACGATGATGTCACAAATATGTTGTAGCTAGTAAGACCCATAGAACCCTGTGTTGAGT
>NW_006494614.1:42395621-42414908 GCF_000325575.1 Pteropus alecto | reverse complement strand
GCTAAGAACATTAGTTCCAGAAACACTTCGGGCCCTTTCTTCACACTCATTGCCATGTGCCCAGCACTGTGGGGCCTGACATGAAGAATATGGTGCTCTTCCTGATCTCATGGAGCTGGCAGTCTTGTTGGAGACACCACGTGAATATCACTGGTGTGAACACCAAGAGCTAATAAAGTCTATCTCCCCAGGCTGGGGACTCCAGAAAGCTTCCCACTGGAGGAAAAAGGGTGGAGCTGGGCTTAAGAATGGATGCGATTTGAGTGGAGGACCCAGGAACAGGTAACTGGAACAAATGCAAAGCAGGATCAGGAGCCAAGAGGCCAGCGTGGCTGGGAACCAGGCAATAAGAGGGCTGGAAAAGCAGTGTGGAACTCTGGGTGAGAGGGTCCGTGAGGACTGGGGGGTTATTGGGGGTGAGGGGAAGACCCTGAGAAATGAGATGAGCTAGAGAACTATATCAGCCAGGATCCCCACAGGAAACAGATGACACACTCAAGTTTGGAGAACTGAAAGAAAGTTTGGTAAGGGATGTATTAGTTTCCTAGGGCTTCTGTAACAAATTACCACAAACTTGGTGGCTAGAACAATAGAAATTCTCTTCTAGCTCTGGAGGACAGAAGTCTGAAATCAAGGTGTTGGCAAGGTTAGTTCCACCTGAAGATTCTAAGAGAAAACCGCTCAAGCCTCTCCTAGCTTCTTGAGGTTGCCAGTAATCCTTGGTGTTCCTTGGCTTGTGGCTGCCTCACTTTAATCTCTGCCTCCATCGTCACATGCTTGCTTCCCTGTGTATCTTCACATGGCCTCCTTATAAGGACACCAGTCATTACTGGTGTTAGGACCCACCCTACTTCGGTGTGACCTCATCTTAACTAACTACATCTGCAAAGACTCTCTTTCCAAATAAGGTCACATTCTGAAGATTCTGGGTAGACATGAATTTTGGGAGACACTCTTCAACTCAGCACAAAAAGACTATTGTTTATAAAGGTATGGACAGGTTTTTTTTTACCCCAAGGGATAGTACAGTGTCCAGGGCTATAAAAGCAGAGAGCTGTAACCACTTCTTAAAGGCAAGGGGAAATGGCAATTCAAAGAACCAGAAGGAGAGTCAGAAGGAGGAGGCCACCTTGAGAAGAGCTATGACTTTTGATTGAGCTCAAATAACCCTGTGGGGAAGGAACCAGAGCAATAAGTGCTCTGCCCTCACTCTCCTCCCTTGGACTTTCCGTCAGGCTCCCCATCCAACATAAAGCCAGAGGGCATCGAGCCTGCCGATGCAGCCCACACAGATCATCCTTCTCAGGTGGCCGAAAAGGGGTTCTGGAAAGGCAAACAGAAGATAGCCAGTATGGGACATAATGCCAGCACAAGGTTGACAGCTGGCAAGACACGCTGAGAGGAGGCAGATGAAGACCCCAGAAAGGGTAATAGTCTAGAACGGGATTGTGGCATGCCAGGGTCTCCTCAGCCCTCCTGTCTGGTGTTCTTTAGATATCAGTCATCTGGGAAAGCTCTAGGTGCCCATTTATGTCAGGATAGGGAGCCTTGGGGGTAGAAGGGTGGACCCCAGTTCCTGGGAAAGGAGGTATGATAGGGTGACTTAAAGCATCTGAGTCTACACACTGGCTCAGGACCAAATTTAGTCACAGTCACATTTGTTGGAAGATTTCCGGTTTTTGAAACTTGAATTTGAACACCTTTAGGTGGGGCTTTCATGCTCAGCTATTCCCCACTGTCCCACCAGTAGACCACTTTAATCATGTTTATTACCTGCCCACCCCTAGGAGGCATTCGAGTGTTCAACCTCTTCTTGAGGACATAGCGTGGAGAGGAGGAAACAGACCAGCCATTTAAAATGAGGTTCCCCATTCCTGTGCACCCCTCATCTCTCCTAGGGCAGAGACGCCTGGGAAGAGGAGAGGATGTCCCTTTCACACAGGGGAAGGCCATGTGAGGGTATGGCCCAGATGAAGAGCTGGCAAAATTGCTTCTTTAAATGGAATTGTTTCCTGGGAAGGCGCTGGTGTTGTTTGAGTAAGGCAAGAAACAGGTTTTCTTGCCCCTACCCTCTCCAAGGTTCATTCATCAGATTAACTGCCACTTGGAAACATGGAAAGAGCCTTGACCCTGTTTCTGAAGACCCAGGTTTCTACGCTTCTTGTCTGTTAAATTCTCAAATACCTCTGAGCCTCAATTTCCCTTTTTGTAGATAATGATGTCTATCTCATAGGGCTGCGATGAGATGAGATGAGAAGATTCTCTTTGCCAACTATAACATCAAGAACAATGCTAGTTATTGTCTACTTGATTTCTGCATTTCCCCATCTCCCATTCTCTAATTCACATCAATCATTCCACCAAAACACAGCTAGTCAAGGTCACCAGTGACCTCCTCATTGCCAAGTCCGAAGACCAGTTCTCAGTCTTCATTACCAACTTATTTGGAGCATCTTAGGCTTTCTATCTTCTTGAAATACTTTCTTCACGTTGGTTCTGGAGCATCACTCTCTTCTGGTTTTCTTCCTGCTTCTTTGGCTGTGTCTTTTCAGTCTCTCTTGCAGGATCTTCTTTCTCTTTCTGACCTCCTTTAGAGTCAGTTTCCCAGGGCTCCATCCTTAGGAGCCCCCTGCCCACTCTCTACAGTCACACCTTTGGTGATTGTAGTAGTTTCCTGGAGCTGCTATAACAAAGGACCACAAACTGAGTTGTTTAAAACAACAGAAATGTACCTTCTCACAGTTCTGGAGGCTGAAACTCTGAAATGAAGGCACAATGCTCCCTCCAAAGGTTCTAGGGAAGAGTTTGTCCTTGCCTCTCCTAGCTTCTGGTGTTTACCTGCAATCTTTGGCTTTAGCAGCATAATTCCAATCTCTGTCTCCATCTTCACGTGGCTGTTTTCCCTCTATGTCTGTGTTCAAATTTTTCCCCTTTTTAAAAGGATACTAGTCATTGAATTAGGTCCTGTCCTAATTTAGAATGACCTCATCATAACTTGATTAAACCTGTAAAAACTCTACTTCCAAATAAGATCATATCCACAATTCATAGTGGACATAAATTTTGGGGGGATGTTATTCAATCCAATACAGTGGTCTCATGTGTTCTCATGATTTCAAATATCATCTATGTATTATTGACTCCCAAATGTATATCTCCAGCCCACACTTGATTCCTGCTTTCCTGCCTCATATCTCTTGCTCTCTCCATACCTCTACTCACATGCCTAACCATCACTTTTGACTTACTGTGTTCCTAATGGACTCTTATTCTTCAGCCTTTGTCCTCCCTTTTCTCTGTAAATGACACACATCACTTTGCAACCGGTTGCTCAGTCCCAAAACTCTAGAGGTATCCCTTGATTCCTTTCTTTCTCTACAACCCAAATGCAATTCATCAACAAATTACATTGGCTCTAATTTTAAACTATATACAAAAATCTATTCACTTCTCATGACCTCCACCCCTACCATCTTAATCCAAACCACTATCAACTGTCAGCAACTACAGGAGCCTCTGACTTCATCTACCACGCTCCTACTGCACTGTCCCTTACTAACTGGAAATCTGAATTTATACTCGCAAGGATCTGAACTGTTTCTGCTGTACATTTAGGGGACTCATGAAGAGTCATGTTATTCAGGCCTAGCCTTACGAGAACACTAAACAATCAAATAACTTCTCTCAGGGGTTTCTTTCACTCTTGATGACATTTGTGTTTTTGGAATTGCTTTATTCATTCACTATCAACTCGCATTTATTAAGTCCCTCTTATGTGCCAGATACCCTCCTAAGTTCTAGAAGAATAAGGACAAATAAGAAATAATCTCTACTCTGCATGCTTACCTAATATAGTAAGAAAATGGACAGGTTAACCACATATGATCTATACATAGCGCACTATCTTCTTAAGCACACAGAAGGGGACACCTAAACCAGCCCCTTGGGATATCAAAGAAGATGTGCCATCAGGCTCCCCCTTCTTTTCTCCTGCCACACATACCTCCTCTGAGATTCTGCTACCTTGTGTATCTTATCCAGTGATAAGGATTGCTGCATATTTATTAAAACATAGCCAATCAAAACAATTTTTTTATTCAACAAATAGTGAGGGAGGTATTAGGGATAAAGCAGTGAATAAACAAAAGTCCTGCCTTTATGGAACATATGTTCTATTGGGAAAGACAGATAATTTACAGATAAGCAAATATAATTTTAGTGTGGCCAGTGATATGAAGAGAAAGAAAGCTAAGTAAAGGGATAAAAAATGATGAGAGGTGTTCTTTTAGATGTCATCTATGAAGTGCCCTGAAAAGGTGACATTTTAGTAGAGAATTGCATTAAGGAAAAGGTGCTATTTTCTGAGAAAATGATTTTCCAGACAGAACAGGAAGGAATAGCAAGGAGGCCGGTGCGTGAGTAGAGTAGGTGATGGATGTGATGAGGTCATGGGTGGTCTGAGCGAGGAGGACTTGCACTGTATTTAACATGCGAAGAGATTTGAACAGGAGTGTCCTGATCCAGCCTATCTTTTAAAGAGGGCTCTTTGCTCCATAGGGAGGTAAAAATGAAAACGGAGAGACCAGTTATTAGGTACCATGGTGGTCCATTTGGGGGCTCATGGTGGCTTGCATACAATACTGGGGAGCTTGGACTTCATCCTAAAGTTTTGAGGGTCACTGAAGTCTTTTGAGCAAGAGCGTGACTGTTTCAAAACAGTCACTTGGACAACATGGAAGATGGTTCAAGAGATTAACAGTGAATAAGACCAGCTACACAATTTGTGGGGCCCAGTAAGTACAAAATAAAAATGCAAGGAGTCTTATTCAAAAATAAGTATGAATTTCAAGATGGTGACAGCAGAGCATTAAACCAAGTGGGGGGCCCTTCTGTGTGGGGCCTTTGGGACATTTGTTCATGACGTTCACTGAGACATTGGAGGCTTGGAAGCCTTCCAGGTTTTGCCGCTTTCCCTTTCAAATATCATCCAAAAACAAGAAACAGAAACACAACATCTTCAATAGGATTAGAAGACATCAAAATTCCTGAAGCAAAGACATGGACAGGTGTGCAAGTAAGAAACAAAGCAGATGGCAGAATGTCATGTGGCCTAGCAAGGAGGAGGAAAGTCAAAACCCAATATCCGCAGGGGGTGTCAAGGAGAAGAAAACTTATTGGTTACAGAAAACCTAAGAAAGAGTCAGAAATGAGACACCAGATATTGCAGAAAGCCAAGTGAAGCAGAGGGCTAGACACAGGGATTGCTTGAAACCCTGTATAAAGGAACAGTGAGACTATCTGCCTCATATCTTTTGCTTTCTCCATACAACTTACCCCCTACAATCAGCCATCACACCTTCCCAACTCTGCACGAGGCCTGATGCTTGTTCTGGAGTGGAAGCTCCAAAATGGTTGTCCAAAGGCCCAGGAGAGTCAAGGACAAGTTCACATGGTAAGGAACTCCGTAGGCCCTTCCTCACTCAGCTCTAGACACCAGCAGCTGGCTCCCACACAGGACATGGAAGAAGCTTTCTCTGAAGAAACCAAATGACCCCCAGAGAAAAGGCCAACAAACACTGGCATTTGGAATTCCCAATAAATACAGCTGGCTGGCCACCTCATCAAGACACACCAGTTGACAAGCCTACCCATGCACTTCCAGTCATAAACATTAAAAAATAATGAAATATTTGAAGAAAGACTCAAACACTAAAGAAAAAAAATTAAAAGGAGAAGGGGAAAACTACTAGAGAAACTATATAGCCTCAAAAGGATAACAGGATATTACATCCATGAAACAAAAACAGGATGCAATATTTTACAAATAAGAAAGAACAGAGAACAAATTAAAAATGGTAGTCAAGATGTAAAAGTAGTCGGGCTGATGATAAAGTCAATGAAATCTTCTAGAAAGTAGAACAAAAAGATAAAGTGAGGGATAATAAGAAAAAATAGGTAAGAAAAGTAAAAGATTCATCCAGAGGATCAAAACTGACTACTAGGAGAAAAATAATGAGAGTGGGAAGGAGGCATTACAAAGAGACATGAGGAAATTTTAGGGGTGATGGATATGTTCCTTATTTTTATCATGGTATGGCTTCACAGGCGAACACAGCAGTAAAATTTATCAAATAGTACATTTAACAGACATGCAGTTTACTGTATATCGATTACACCTCAATAAAACTTTTTTTTAAAAGTAGAAAAAATAATAATAAAACTGAAAGGAAGAGGAAACTGTAGCAGCTTGTATTTTTCAAAGATGGCTGCAACTCACATACTTTTCTAGAACTTCGCCATGCCCTCATCAAGAGAGGGTGTCTAACTCTCTTATTCTTGAATGTGGAAGGTTTCTATAACTGTAGTCATCACCCTAGTATAGTGGAAGGCAGACTATGTGACTTCTAAAGCTAGGTCATCCAAGGCAATGCTCCTTCTGCTTTGCTTGCTAGAAAAATTGCCCTGGAGCCCTGAGCCACCACGTGAGCAACCACCTGATTGCCTAAGGCTGCCATACTGTGAGGAAGCTCAAGCTAGGCCATATGAAGAGTTCACACAGGATGCCCTGAGAAGAGAGAGATGCCCAGTAAGTCCCTAGCTTCTCCAGTCTCTTCTGCCCCAGCTCCAGCTACCATCTGACTACAGTCTCATGAGAAAGAGATACCTAGCTGAACTTTCCCAGATCCATGAGACATCATAAAATGTGGTTTTAGGTGACTTGTGACACAGCAATAACTAACTAGAACATTGTTTATAAGAGAAATCTCCTCGATTGAAAAATATGAGTTGCCAGACTTCAAAAAGGCCCCTGAGGGTCCAGCCTAATTAATGGAGAAAAGATCCACCCCAGAGTACAACATGTGAAATTTTAAAACAAATAAAGTAAAAAATTCTAAAAAAAAAAAAAAATTGATGGGAATGAGGGTTACAAAAAGCAAGGGAGTGACACAGAAGAACAAATAATCAGCATGCCACTGAATTTCTCAAAAGTAACAACAAAAACTACCAATCAATGGATCAATGTCTTTGCATTAGGTAACATACACTCTGGTAACAATAAATCCCAAAGTTAATACATCAGAAGTTTATTTTTTGCTCACGTAATAGTCCTGGATGTGTGCTTATGTAATAGGCAGGCCTTGGTCCATGGAACTCAGGCACCTTCATGTTGTGGCTTGGCTATACCACAGGCTCCCTCCTAGACTTTTTGTGGGGCCCTGGATCCCTTTGGTTGTCTGGTAAAGCCTATGGATCCCTTCTCAGAATATTTTTAAATCCATAAAACTCATAGTAGCAAAAATCAAACCAATTACATGAACATATAAGTATCAAAATATTAAAAGGCAGTTTTTGATATACATATATGTGTTTCTGTATTCAATAGCTAACAAGATGACACATTTAAAACAGGTGATTTAAAGTTATATTTACTTTTTAAAGACATAGTGTGAAAACATACCTCTCAATGTTAAGGAAAGTTAAGAATTCTTATTTGAATCACCCAGTTTTACAAACCTTTAGCAAAAAAATGAAAACCATTCACATCCTACCACATGTTAACCTATCAACAATTGCAGAGGAATTACCAAAAAGCAGTGTAGATATCTGGTTCACCAATAAGAGACCATGAGACTTCACCATTTGGCGGCTGAATGCCGCCTCTGTTCAGCATGGGCCACTTGGGTTACATGACTGTCAACAGGAAGACTGCAATTATGTGCAGTCTAGTAGCAGGTCTAATAATGGCCATAATTTGTGAGTAGTGATGTATGTAATGATATTTTGAGATTTCTGCAACAACTGTAACATGATATGAAAATATCTGTGATTTCTACAGGTGACAAAGTCGCAGGTACTGCCGATACTACTGTGGTCTGTTATCTGCATTCATCCCAGAAAGAAATGCTAAATTTCAGTTCAAGGTTAGAGAAAATAAAGATATACTTTTCCCACCCAAGTTCATAGAATCCCCTGAACTTAGAGTCCATGGACCGCAGGTTAGGACACTTGCTCTGGAGCCTTCTTGTCAAATCTACAGACTGCCGAAAAAAAGGAAGAGCATAGAAGAAAATCACACAAGGAAAGTCTTTATGGGACAAGCCTGAAACTGGCTCACATTTTTTCCATTCCCATTCCATCAGAGAATTTAGCCACATGGCTATGTCTCCCAACAAGGGAGACTGGGAAATATAACCTTATCTGTGTGCTCAGGAGGAAGAGAGAACAGATTTAGGTGCCCAGGTAGCAGTCTCTGCCATTGTCAGTGGCATGTGTGGCCTTCCTGCCACTGGTAGACCACACGCTCTCCCCCTCCAAGGGAGTCAAAGCAAAGCCCCATCCAGCTTCTGCATTCGGCTTGATGTCCAGGTCCTCTAGGCAATGTGCAGTCTTGTCCATCAAGTCTGATGGAATTTCTCTGGGTCTAAACACTTGGGACTGTGCTCCACCCTCCAACTCTGCACACACCCAATATATGGGATGATTTCAGTTAAGTTTGGGAAACACAGGCAATCCGTGGCCCATAACAATGACGAAACCCTCTGGGACTCCCAGCTTTGGCAATGGAGAAGGTTATTTCTAGGACCCTGTATCGTCTCTCTAGGAGGAACTCCCCACTGTCTTCCTGGCCCAAGTTCTCCCCTCCGGGAAATTGTCCCTTGTCCATTGTCTTCGGTGGCCACACCTAAAGAGGTTATTGGGAAGATTCCTTTCTTGGTGTTCTATTGCCTTGAAAACCCACATGTTGCTCATGGAAGTTTGGGGATCAAAGTAGTTTAAAGATTTTGGGGGGCCATGCTTGTGGTTTCCTTGGGAATTTAAATTTTTTTTAGATAGATTTCTTATCTATTTGCTTCCCATTGGTTACACATACCAGTAACCCCATCCAAAGTTTCTTAATTGTGGCTCTTAAATTTCTTCATTTATTTTTTTATTTGTTTGTTTTCTGGTTTTTTTGGCCCTATGCCACTCTCTATATGCCAATTTAATATCAGCTACTATAAAGCCATCTGTAGCAAGAGGCTTATTAAAGAGATAATATTCTTAGTTTTATCTTGCTGCAGAGATGAGTCCCTTTGTTTAACTGAGATGACTTCATCATCTTTGTGATTCCAAGACTTAGATGGTCTTATCACCTCATATGTGAGATCCAGAAACTGTTTCTTCAACCCCTAATCTCAACTTGCAAACACCCCAGTGCTTTCCTTAGCTCATCTTTTCCTGGTTAAGTGAAGTAAGTATTTGAGAACAAACCCTGCTTGCCTTCCAACCTCCTCCACTATACTATAGGTACAGTCTTATTAGGACATTAAATTATCTTTGGTATCAGTTTTACCAAATGCTTTTGTCCTAACACAACAGGTATTTCCAGCTCTCCATCCCATTATATCTGCTTCCTTACTACCTACCCCTAGCCAATGCCACTTATTTTAGTTTTTATAATGGCATCACCCCACTCCTAGAATCAATTTCTGTACTAGAGCACGTTAGATTGCATAACTAGTAGACCCTAAATTTTCACTAGCTTAAACAATAGGTTTTTATTTTCAGCTAGTATATTTCTGCGTGGAGTGTTCAGAGTAAAACAGCTATGTGATAATTCAAGAACTGACATTCTTTCTTCACATGGCTCTGCAAATCCCTAAAATTTTATTTTCATTGACTCTGTCCATCTTGCCAAAAGAGGCGAAAGCATGGAGGAGTGTGTTTAGGAAGGTTTGAATAGGCCAGGTCTGAAATTTTTAATTTCCATTAAAAGGAACTTAATCACATGGCCAAACTTTACTGCAAAGGAGAATGGAAAGTGTAGTCTGTGTACCCAAGATTTTAATGGACAGCATGTAGTCTCCCCCATGGCTATTTTCAACCTAGGCTTCTAAAGCCAGCCAATTTATCTATCACATACATGAACGGTAAAAGACAATTTCATACACAAAATCTCAAAAATACATTTTCCAATAAACCTTTCTCAGAAAGTGACTAGAGGATGTGCTCTATCAAAAAGAGGAATTAAACCAAAAAAAAAAAAAAAAGACAATAACATGGAACTCAGAAACAAGAAACAGCAATTGTGTAGATCTAGATAGCCTTTAGTCCATAATGGAGCAGAAGTTTGGAGGGCTCCAGGAGCGCTCTCTTCAAAGAAAAAGAAAAGTAGAGCTGATAAATTATATAACAGCGTGAGAGAGTAGAAAATTGTAACAAAGTACATCTTACAGAAAGTTGTCGAAGGATGGAAAGAATTTAGAATATCAAAAAAACGAAATGTTTTAAAATGAAAAATCACTAAGTTTGAGGAAATTATTTTTACAATAAAAGAAAATTGATCATAAAACATTATTTAGCTCAGCAGTGAGCAATCTTGACATAATCATAAAATAAAAAACAATGATGATGGACTTAACCAGAAACTGAGATATAATTAGGAGGTTTTGGAAAGGAGTATAAGAGAACTAAATTCCTCGTAGTAAGATATGTATTGGTCAGGATAGACTAAGTTATTCTCTAATGATGACCCCAAAATTTAAATGGCATAATATAATAGAAGTTTATGTCTTACTCATGCTACACTTCTCACGTGGGTTGCCAGGGGTTTTGCTTCATATGGTCAGTCAGGGACTGAGTCAGAGGTTCTATACCAACTTGTAGCTGCCCCATCTGGAACCCACGGCATCCTCAATCCTGTGGTAGGGCAGAGAGATTAGAGAAGCATACTTGAGCGTTCACTATATCAGAAGTGATACCACTTCCTCTTACAATTTCCCTGGTGAGAAACGGTCACATGTCGCTGTCTAACCAGAAGTACAGTCTTCCACGTGCTCTGTAGGGGAGGAGGATGGTAATGTTCACCAGGGGAAGTTTACAAAACAATCCAAAATGAATGAATCAAGAGATGGCATTATATGCATATTATTTTAAAATACGGAAGTGAATACCAGAACACTTTGAAAAGCTAAAAGAAAAAGCAAAAAAGTTTGAGAATGGTGCCTCCGGTGAGCCTGGCAGGTAGCCAGCATGGAGAGTGAAGCAGAGCAAGGTGCTGAAGACTGCTGTATTGTGTTGTAAGCTTTTTAGCATTGTTTGGCTTTTTAAACTCTCTGCATGTATTGCTTTTATTAAAATATATACAACTTATTTTTTCAAGTTGCTTGAAAAATGAAGACTGGAGCTGGGGAGAGTGTCACAAACATACCCTCAGTAACACATCTGGAATCATAACTGAGGTCAGTGTTAGACAACTGGTCAGCAAGCAGTTTGCAGATCCCATCCTCCCCGAGTATGCCAAGGCTATTAGTGTGCCTTGGTTGAGCTCCTACCCTGGGTCTCTCTCAGGAGACATGAGTTTGCTTAGAGAACCCAGGCATTATCTTACAGTCTCAGCCCTTCTCATGCTGCAGCTCTCTCTTACTAATGTTTACCTTCCATTCCTCAGCCCAAAGATTCTTCTCCTTGTGAAGATGAATGCAAAATACTGGTCAAAAAGCTCTCATTCTTACCTATCAGTAAAACTTTGTTTCTGAAAACTTTAGTTAAGTATCTGACCTATGAGGAGTTTCTATTTCCCCCTTTTCATCTGTGTTACATGCTCTTCTTACCTCCTTTAGAAATGTCTTTTTGACACCAAAGCATTCTGGGAGACTCCCTATGCCAGTCTTTGGGATATCTCCTCCTTTCCCTCCTCCACACAATGGCCAGAGAGAGCACTGATGAAATGCTTTTCATCTTGGCACCTTTCACAACTCCCTTTTGTCTTCTTAGCAAAATTTCTCAGGCCCTATCTAATCCGTCTCATCCCCTTATCCACCCTGATCTTTCCATGCCCCATGCTCTAGCCGTACTCATCTACTTGCTATTTCCAGAATCTGCCAGGAATCTTGGGCCTCCATTTCAGCTCCCGCCAGCCTCCCTTTCTGGAATGTACTTCTCCTGCTGAGTGTCTCTCACGCAAATTAGGAAGCTTTCCCAGATTCTCGGCAGAAGTGGAGGAAGAGAAAGAGGCCCATTAGAATGGGTGGTGTGAGTTTAAGACCCAATTTAGTAATTCTAACATTGGGAAAGTCACCAAACTTGTCAGAGATTAAGTTTCTCAACTGAAATATTAGGGTCGATCTGGATTATCTTAAACATCTCCTTCAGGTCTAATACTAACCGTGCCCCCTGCCCTCACCATGAAAATTACACTGAATTGTGATTTAGTTTTTAAGAGCACAGATTCTGGATCTACAGTCAAACATCCTCGGTTCAAATCCCAGCTCTACCGCTTACTAGCTGTGTGATTTGAGCAAATCACTGAAGCTCTCTGTGCCTCCTTTTTTCACTATTTAA
This sequence comes from Pteropus alecto, assembly GCF_000325575.1. Classification (NCBI taxonomy): domain Eukaryota; kingdom Metazoa; phylum Chordata; class Mammalia; order Chiroptera; family Pteropodidae; genus Pteropus; species Pteropus alecto. The sequence continues at coordinate 42,402,584 of NW_006494614.1, read as the reverse complement.
TGAGAGATAGCAATTGTCGCAAGATTGTTGTGAGAATTAAATGATACATGTATTATACATTTATAACAGCTGTAATAAGTGCTCTATAACAGCTGTAATAAGCTTTTATTAATTATTATCATTAGTCTCCACTACCAAACTCAGCGATTTGAGGAATAGGGCCACATCCCTTTACTCTCTAAATCCTCAATGCCTAGAACTTTGCCCATCATGTATTAAAAACTCAACAATTTATTTCCCAAAGAAGGAAGGAGATAATTGGATAAATTGCAACTGTATCATTTGAGTTAGGTTTCAAGAGCTTTGCCCAATCTCCTTGAACTGTCTTCCTTTTCAGAAAATCACGCCACCGAATCATGTCTGGCTTTTCACTCAACATTTGGAAGACTTGAAAGGGGTTGTAGTTGTTGGGAGTAATGGAGCTTGATTTCAATTATGCAGGCCAGTCCCTAGCTTTGTGACCTCTAGAGGTGTAAACATCTAGGAACGTAAGAGGCCAAAAAAATGCATCCCTCGGGGGCTGGGAGTGAGTGGTTGAACATTTAGCCCAGCCAGGAAATCCCAGGAGGCTAAGCAGTGCACCCTTTTATGGGGACACCGAAGGAGACTGGCCCTCCCTGAAATGAAAGACCTGTTGCTTCTTTGCTCCAGGCCACTATCTGGAGATGGAGGACACTGAGAAGGGAGAGGTGGGAAGGAAAGAGACTCTGACCGGAAAGCATTACCCAGGCAGAGGTGGTAAAAGCTGCAGCTGCTAAGGGCTGTAGAAGTCCAGGTTGGAGCCAAAGAGAATGAGTGACAAGCGGGCGAGAGCGGAGCTTGGGAATTGGTCAGAGAGGACCCAGGGAAGGCACAGGGAGGGAGAAGGTCTGAGGAAAGGCTGAGTTAGGTGAATAATCCAGACTGACACAGGTATCTCTGCCCATTGAATCCGTTGCAGGTTATTTTTTAAAAAGCTGCAAAAGTGACTGCAATTTCATTGCTAATGTACCAGTGCCTCAAAGTTCTGCATCTTAACCTCATTGCTGGGGCTCCAGGGGCCCCTACCCACCCCTGCTTCACCAGCCCAGTGTCCCCCTGCAGCCACCGGGGCAAAGTATCTCATTTTGCTAGAATGTCATCCATTTATCAAAGGACAGGATTAGCCCCCCTCCTCCACATTTGGAAGGCAGAGTCTTCTTTCTAATTTCAAATTGGCAACAGCTTCTGTTATTAACCTACTGAAATATCCTCCAGGGTCTCTCTCTCACACCACACTGCTTCCCTCATGTTTCTCCAGCATTCAATCCTGATTCTCTTTCTCTCTAGGGCTGTGAAACTTAAAACTTTTTCCATCTTCAGATCTTTATACGTGGATAAAAGAGGTCCCTTTCCCCACTCTTATCTGATGCTGGGTGGGGGTCCGGGGGCATTAACAGTGAGTGGAGGGACTAAGGAAACGCTCTCCAGGACAAAGGGGAAGCCTGGGATGCCACTTTTGATGGGACATCAGGAAGGCAAGGAGGGAAGCGGCAGGAACTTTGAACTAGGAATCGGGACACCTAGGGTCAAGACCTCATTCTGTCACTCACTCAACCTTTGACCTTGGGAAAGTCAATTCCTCTTTGAACCTCAGTTTCCCTGTCTGGAAGGAGAGGGATAGATAAAGAACCAGGGGTTTGAGGACACAAGGAACTCCAGGGGTCAGTGGGCCACCCAAATGAGTGCATCAATTTATATAAGATAATGAGGAATGGTAGGCAAATTGAAGGGTACATGTCCAACTAAAGGCACGCCAATTTTTGAAAATCAAGATTTCACCAACCAAAATAAGACCTGCTGGACAAATTAGGCCCAAGAATCACCAGTTTAGCCTCTGGAGAGTCCTCCAAGGTCCCTTTCCACTGTAACATTCTGTCATATAATCATCTACACAGACAAGATAAATCTTAAAATTACGTTAAGTAAATAGGGCATGAATTCAGGAAATAGGTCTCCTGCCCACCCCACCCCCAGTTCTGACATACAACTGATTTACTCTCCGAAATTCCTTGAAAAAAGAAAAAAGTGGTTGGGTTAAAACATGTCCACAAATTATTAGACGTTCCTCCCTTCACAAGGTAAAACCTAATTCCCCTCACGTTATGTGTGGGTCGGGCTTAGTGACTTGCTTCTAACAAATAGAATATGTTGGAAGTGATAGCATGTGACTTCTGAGACTAAGTCATAAAAGGTATCGTGGCTTCTTCTTCCTTCTCCTCTGCTCTCTCTCCCACTCTCTCTCAACACTCTCTCTGTGGGGAGCCAGCCGCCTGTCATGAGGACACGATAGCAACCTAAGGAGAGGCCCACATGGTGAGCAACTGAGGCCTCTCACCAACAGGCATGCGAGGGAGCCATTTAGGTAGTGAGCCCTCCAGCCCCAGTCAGGCCTTCAGATGACCACAGCCCTGGCCAACATCTTGACTGCAACCTCATAAGAGACCTTCAACCAGAATAAGCCAGCCGAGTCACTCAAATTCCTGACCCACAGAAACTGTGATATAATAACTACTCATTGTTTTAAACTGCTAGATTTTAGGGTCATTTGTAACACAACAATAGATAACAAATGACTTAAGAAACAAAATTCCCATTCCACAGTGAAAGATAAAACATAAATCCACATTCCTAGGGAGAGCAAAAGATCACAAGTGGACACCAAAAAATTAGGAGAAAATGGGAACAACGTGCTACGTGAGCTGAAGACAAGCTTTGCTGGTTTTAAAATTTGCTCTAAACCAAAACTGGAATTATCATAAGTAAATTAATGATTAGAAACTAGGTGCTGAGCTGTATTATAAATCATAACAGCTCTACCTTAGACTGCTCGCTAGACACCTTAACTTAGATGGTCCCCTGTTATCTTAACCTTAATCCATCCCATTCTGAGCCCAGCCTTTTCCCCCTCAGACGCCATGACTCAGAGAATGGTACCAACCGTGCATCTAGAGCTTAAGACAAAGCGTGAGCCATCTCAGGCTCTAACTTCACCTCGAACTATGGATTTCACCTGACGTATTTCACCAGTTTAATGGCAGCAGAGAAAATAGGGAGAGAAGTGTCTCTCTAAAGTTTTAAGAGTACTGCTATTTCTTCAAGGGCATGCAGCATAACTGTCTTCCCACATGTTCTGGTTATCTACCACTATGTAACACGCTCCCTAAAACTCAGAGATTTAAAACAACAACAATCATTTATTTTGCTCATGAATCTCAGTCTACATGAGCTTCACACGGACAGTTCTTTTCTGCTTCACAATATCTGGGGTCCCAGCTGGAACGATTCCTATGGCTGGAGGCTGGACAGCTGCAGGCTGGCCTGCCATGGTTCACCGAAGCTGCCTTGTACCAGCATGCAACAGCCATTTGTTAAATATTCAGAAATTTCTGCAAACCAGTTGTTATACTATTAGTAACTTGACATTTGCCCTGGTGGGAATAGTTACACTCAGGAATCAACAACCATTACAAACTAAGGCACTTTTCCCCCCGGAAAGCAGATTTACCAGCATACCACCACTGTTAGCCAGGAATCTATCTCTCTCTCTTCCTCTCACATTGCTAGCTTCGGCTTCCCCACAGCATGGAAGTTTGGGGATAGTTAGGCTTCTTACAGGGTGGTTGGCTTCCCTCAGATCATTGTTCCAAAAGATCTAATCAGAAGCTACACTTCTTCTGACCTAGCCTCAGAGTCCCAGAATGTCACTTATCTCACATTCTATTGGTTATGCAAATCACTACTACCATTCAAATTCAAGGAAAGGTATTAGACTCTACCTTACAATGGGAGGAATAGCAAACAGGGTGTGGCCATTGTTAACCTATGGCAGCATAGTAAGGGAGACTATTGTGTGACAGAAGGCTCTTGGACTAGATGTCAAAGGAGTGGAGTCCAACCTCTACCTCTACTTCTTCCTGCCTGTGTGCCTTCAATGAGTCATTTAACTTACTTGAACCTCCTATTCTTTGTGTGTTAAAGAAAAAGAAAGGAAAAAAATAAAAGAAAGAGAAAAGAAAGAAAGAAAGAAAGAAAAAGGAAGGGGGGAGGGAGGGAGGGAGGGAGGAAGGAAGGAAGGAAGGAAGAGAAAGAAAGAAAGAAAGAAAAAGGAAGGGGGGAGGGAGGGAGGGAGGGAGGAAGGAAGGAAGGAAGGAAGAGAAAGAAAGAAAGAAAGAAAAAGGAAGGGGGGAGGGAGGGAGGGAGGGAGGAAGGAAGGAAGGAAGGAAGAGAAAGAAAGAAAGAAAGAAAAAGGAAGGGGGGAGGGAGGGAGGGAGGGAGGAAGGAAGGAAGGAAGGAAGAGAAAGAAAGAAAGAAAGAAAAAGGAAGGGGGGAGGGAGGGAGGGAGGGAGGAAGGAAGGAAGGAAGGAAAGTGGCAATAACCTTTATCCTGTCTACTTCTCAGAGTTATCATTAGGAGCAAGTAAGATCATTTTAATGTACTTTTATATAATTTAGCACCATCAAGATTCAACGCTTTGTTCTGATTGTTTTTCACATATGTGCTTTACCTAGGATGACCATACAACTCATAGTTCAAACCAGAACACTTTGCGGAGTGACAGGGAGTGCTATTAAAAATTATGTAACAGGTGAAATCAGGACTGACCCCATCAAACAAGTTGCATGGTCACCCAGCTATAATAAATGTGCCAGTTTTTCAGAGAAGAAACTGAGTAATGTGAACTGAGTCAAATTACCCAATGGTAAGCATTTAATGGGGAAAAAACAAGGAAACATTTTGGGAAGAATTTAGCAAGTCAGAGATCTACCTGAATATCTTTAATAGAATAAGGCAGACTATAAATAGATATATAAAGTAAAAATGAAATTTAAAAAAAATATTTTTCCTCTAGTTCAAATCATTTCTCCATTCCCAATGTCAAAAGATTATTCAGGTCTCCTATGCAACTTCCAAATGGTGTTCTTGCTTCCAGTCTCACCCCTATCCAGTCATTTTTGCACTGTGTTCCACCTCCCCCCGCCCAAGAAGTCTATCAAAGAATGCACAATCTCTTGTATCATTCCCTGGCATGAACCCTTCAATGGCTCTTCATCACCTATGGAAGATATTAATTCCAAGCATAGAATAAGCTTGCCCATGGTCTGGCCCCTCTCCTACCTGTTTCTCCAGACTCCTCTCTTGTCCCCTCTGACCTCACACTTTATTTACATTCTAGAAATGCCAAAAAACTTTTATCTCTTGGCATGGGGTTTATACTGTGATGCCTCTCTCTGCCATCCTTTCAGCCTGGAATGTTTTTTTCCTGTTTCCTTTGCCCCCGCATCCACTTAGGGGTCACCTCCTCAAGATCTTTCTAGATGTCCAGGGCCAGGGGCAGTGCCCTCCCCAGTGCTCACCAAGCATCCTGAGTACACCTCTGGCCTTGGGATTTTGGAATGGTTAAGGGCACAGACTTGGGGCCTAGATGGCCAGGATTCCAATCTCGACTGAACTTGAAAAGTATGTCATCAATCAGTGCCTCAGTTTCCCATCTGTAAAATGGATTTAACAGGACTCGCCTCTTGGGATTATTATGAAGATTAACTGCGTTCATATAACACGTATATCACTAAATACAGTGCCCAGCACATAGAAAGTGCTCAAAATGAATAGCAGTTACCCTTTTCTGATGGGGCCTGCATCTGGCACTCAAGGGCAAAGACTGGATCTAATACATCTATATCCCTGGAAGGTCCTAACAAGTGTTGGTTGAAATAAACCAACTTTAGGAGCTCTTGGAGACATTCAGGGAGACTCGCTGCTCCGGGGCGGGGGAAATACTGGAAGTCAGAAGGTGACAAGAAGACTTAAAAAAAAAAGACTAGAAGAAAACTGGAAGTTGAAGAGTAGACTGCTATAATAGAGACATTGAAACTTCATTCTCAGCTGGGAATGGGGTGACTGCCATGAGGATAATTGCCTACCCTCTGCACAAAGCCACACTCTTCCTCCTTCAAAATCCCTAGGAAAACTCAGCTCCAGCCTCCCTGACTCTGCTGCCTTTGCCTTTGCTCCATTTCTCCTTCTCCCTGCCCTGTTCCCCAGATGGCTCCTTTTTGTAATAGGGCAGCCTCTGATACCCAACTTCCAGAACCACACATGAGCCTAACCACGTGAGAAGACAAACAAAATGTATAAAGCACCTTGTATTTGTTTTCTCACTCCAAGTCAAGGGATTGAGGTTTCCTCTCAAATTTCAACTTTCCTTTCCTTGGCCTCACATTTCTAAATACGCCCAAATGAAGATTTTATGAGCAAACCAAGTTATACATAAAACATTTTTACATTCCTAAACTGACAAAGTGATTTAACTTTGGAAAGGGCACTTAAAGTCTAAGTATTACATAGGCTTCAAAATTTCCTCAAATTTCCACTTAAAAAAAAAAAAGGATTTGAATAGCTCCAGAATTCACAGATATTTTCCTGCTCTGGGCTCAGCCTTTAGTAGCAAGTTGTGTCCATGAAGCAGCCTGTTCCAGAAAGGGCACTCTGGAGCTGAGAAGGCAAAGGCCTCACCATGTCCTTTGCGTCCAGACACCAACGGCTCCACTCCCACACCCTGTCCCCACCCTGCGCTGACCTTCACAAGGAGAAGAGGGCATAAACAATTAGAGTTGCCTCTGCAGAATCAAGCTCCTAGAAGCAAACATCTGGACAGCGGCCAAGGGCTCCAGTTCTTCCTGCCCTTCTCCATCCTAGTGACATGAACACCCCTCTCCCCAGACCTCTTGGCAAATAACTGACTGCATTATGGGGAAATGACACCCAGTAAAGTGCTTCAGTGGGTCAATGAAGAGCAAGAGAGAAACCAGTTGCTCCATTATGATCTAATCCCAACAGCTCTTGAATCAGGGAGATGGGGGTGGGGGCGGGGAGGACAGAATTAAAGAGTGGTAGCTGGCCTTGGTCTCACAATAGATAACAGGAGGTGGTCAAGTACCAGC
>NW_006494614.1:42390039-42395568 GCF_000325575.1 Pteropus alecto | reverse complement strand
GAATTCAGGCTTAAAGTTCCTGATAGTAGATGAAATGAGGACCAACATCTTAGGGATAGAAGTCTATATAGTAGGCACTCACTGCGATTTTGCACAAGAGGTATTTTGACCTGAAGGCTCAAAACTCTACAGTCATTCAGTCCTGAACTTTAATCCTGACTCTCCTGCTTACTGGCTGTGTCGTCCTTTGGCAAATTTCTTACTCTCCCTAAGACTCAGCATCCTTACCTGTAAAATGGGGATAACAATAATACTGCCCACACTGTGGATTCACTATGAAGATTAAATACAGAAAGATCAATATAGAGCTTGACATGTAATAAATGTTCAGTAAATATTACAATCACTATTGTTATTCCCAAGACTTATGATCCCTTGGAATAACAAGAAGAGCAGTCTCTAAGTCGGCACCTGCCTTTCCACCACATGACCTAGCTCCATCATGCAGGCAGGTGTCCAGTTCACTCCACCTGATGAACTCCTCAAGAAACTCATGCAGACCTTCCAGCTGGCCACCCGCAGCCCCACCCAGGACCCGAAATCTCAGCAGTGACCACCCTGTCTCCTTGCCCCATCCCACCCCAGCTCGGAGAATGAGAATTCTAGCCAGGACCCCAGAGACATATCCACAACTCCCCAACTCCAGGAAAGGGGGCGCCAACAAGGCAGAGCAGTAATGAGATGGAAGATTTGGGCTAATCCCGAGCCAAATGAGGGTCTAATTCGTGCTGTAAAAATCTGTCAGCTGCTAGTTAACAGTTCCTCTGGCCCTGAGCTTGGGGGGAGAGGGAGGCCTCTGCTTGCAGGAGCATTTGGACCTGTACCTAGGGTGTTGTTTTTCTCCCCTTTCCTTGTTTTTTTCGATTTTGGAATGTGAATATAAACTTTATGGAGGGGCCTGGTCTCTGTTCACACTGGGTGCTAATAGCCCACAGCTGAAAGCAGAGGTGCAGACGAACACGGGGAAGCGGAGCCGCCCAGAAAGCTTGGGGAACCAGGAGGGCCAGTGGAGGGGCTGGTGGAGGGGCCCGGGAGGCTGTGGAAGGATATTTAATATTGAATTTGCTTTTTTTATTTTTTTAATGTGGAAACTTTTAGACACAAACCGGCCCCTGTGTTTAAGTCATTAAAACATCTTTAAGCATTTTCTGGTTTGAGTTTGCTCCGCAGCCGTCCTGGTTCCTGGAATGTATTTTATTTTTCTTTTAAGTCGGTGAAAGCTGAAGAAGAAGGGGGGTGGCAGGGGGAAAAGTGCATTTCCAACAGATTTTTCTTTTTCTTGTTCCCGGGGTGGGGAAGAGGGCGGAGAAGGGGAGAACAGGGCTCCCAGTGTCTGATCGTTAATCCCCAGGAAGCCCAATCTCGCCTTTTATGGCCCGTGCACTTGCTGACACGATCTACAGATACACATTCTCTGTCTGCGTCAGGGGCGTCGCCCGCCCTCCCGGAGGACCTGGGAATCGCTACACGCTCGTTTCAAAGCACGGGCCTTGGGAGCTCTCAGGGCAAGGAGCGGTGGCCGAGCGCATCAGGGCGCTGTGGGAAGAAGGCCCGGGCCCGGCGTGTCCCGTGGCGTAGCAAAGGGACCCGGCCTCCTCTCCACCCTGACGCACGGCGGAATCTCACCCGCTTCCGCTTGGCGCCCAGGCCCTGCGTCTGCCTCAGCTGCCTGGGCCAGCGCCACATGTGGCAGTGACAGTGACTAATGCTGCCATCTGCGGTAGGGACAGAATGCGCACGTGGCATCGGGGGCCAGAGGGTTCAGATTCCCGAAACGCTCAGAGCTGTCTCTTTTGACCTCAGACCAAAGCCCTAATGCTCTAGCACCGATAACCCTGGCGTTTTAAAGGAAGAGGCCCAGAATGCGAATTTTAGGGCTGTAGGACCTGAGCCAGGACTCAGAAGAGCTGCGGCCAGGAGATTGGCGCCGGATATCCTCACAGAAACTGCGCTTTCAGCGGAGATGCCCAGGCCAGAAGCGCGTCTGGAACTTAGCTGGGGTACCCAGGCCACGTCTCCAAAGTGGGGCAGTGACCGTGGCACTACTCCGGCCAGAGGATTGGCAGTCCAAGGACAGAACCCTACACAGCAGCAGTAGGTGCCCAATAACTGCCAAACTGGAGTTCCATCAGTGGGCGTCAGAGCCTCCTGGTCCCCAGAGCCCCGGCCCCACTCCCAGCTCTTCCAGGAACCCCTACCCCTGCTGAATCTGTTTTTCTATTTGGACAATGGAGTGGGAGGAATGGTCAGTTTTCAGAGAGGGCTTCTTTTTTCACAAGATTGGAAAATAGGATGCAGGTGCGTCTAAGAGATGCAAATTGGGCCGACAGACAGGAGGGAGTGATATTGGGGAGTGAGTGAGTGAGTGAGTGAGTGTGTGTGTGTGTGTGTGTGTGTGTGTGTGTGTGTGTAGACAGACACAGACAGACAGACATCTAGGGGAAACTCTTCATCTGGGAAAGTATTCTTGTAAGGTAATCCATCTCCTACCAGTGGTAAAGAAGCTGCTGGGCGCAAATGGCCAGTCTACCTGCTTCCAAGAGGACCCGCCGCACCGCAGTCCTCCTTGACTTTCAGGCAGGCAGACTTAAAGACTAGCCTCGAAATGGATTCATTTCTTCCTCACCCCCCGCGGTCTTTCAGGGAGCTTCAGTGAGCCAAAGGGTGAGACCTCGTACGTACAGGAGAGATATACAGGAGCCTGACCGCCCCAGCGGCAGTGCGGTGGATTCCCCGGGTAGGGCTGCTGGACCCTGATGGACGCCTGCTGCGCACCCTCGGCCCTCCCGCGAAGGCATTTCGAGCCATCACTTGGGACACCCGTTCTATCCTGCAAACGGGCGGGCCCTGGCAGTAATTTGGCTCTGAAAATTGGTGCCACAGAACAGCTGAGGGCTGGCAAGACCGGCGTCCCCGCGGGTCAGCATCTGTCAGTCCACATTAAGATATGCAAAGCCGAGGCAACCGCGCAGCCGCCATCGCCTCTCCGCCTAGTGCGTAATTGGTGTCAACTGTTTGATTGCGATAATTGCTACTGTCTGGGGAAGTGGCTTCCACGCGCGATGGGACAGAGCCCGGTCTGCAGGCGGCTGGGTCAGCATCTCGCCCCTAGGCGCCTCCCCGAGACGCCCCGTCCTCCCGCCTCTTTCTTCTGCCTACTGCTCCCAGAGACCTGCAGACCTGCAGACCTGCACTCTGGTGGGACTCCCCATTCCCCATTTCTTTCCCAGGGAGGGAGGAGTGGGGAGAAGGGAGACCTATCCTCCTCCCCCAACACAAACTACCTCTCCTCCTGGAGGGAGTAGGAACAGGCAGGCTTAGGCCTGCATGATTCACCCCAAGTCTCACATTTCCTACTCGATAATCCTTACAATAGCAATTAGCTTTGTGCCATTATCTTGGCTGACCCTCACCAAAGCCTGTGAAGTCGGGATTATTAAATCCTACTTTAGAGATGAGAAAAATGAGACTCAGGGGGGTCAGGTCACATACCCTCTGTCATGTATCTGGTAAGAGGCAGAGCCAGCCAGAGATGCTAGAACTTGGTTCCCTGAAGCCCTAACCCGCTTTCTCATCTAACAAATGAGGAAGCGGGGCAGCCCGGTGCATTTGGGAATCTGTGGTCCATTCACTGGGCACCCTGACTGTGGGTGTTGGGGGCTATGGAGGTAGAGCCATTGGGGTGGAAGGGGCATACTAGCCTTCCCAGCCTCCTACCACGTCTTAAGGCCTTGGGAAAGGAAAGTGATCATCCAGAGCAGCTTATGATGGAACTAGGCTTCTAGAGCAGGATTTTTCAAATTTGGGCTGGACAGGTCTTTATTGTTGGGCTGTTCCGTCCACTATAGGATGTTCAGCAGTTATCAGATGCCATTATCACACACACCCCTCTTCCCGGTTATAATAACCAAAATGCCTCCAGAAATTGCCAAATGTCCCCAGGGAGGAGGGAGACAAACTGCCCTAGTTAGAACCACTGGTTCCAATTGGGCCCTAATGCTGTCAAGAGCCTGGTATCTGGCAATTCAGCCCAGTTCAATTCATTTTTTAAAAATCTCCGTATTACATGACACTATATGAGTTTGTAGGGGCTGTAGAGATAACTAAAGAACCCTTCTGCTCTCAATGCTCAACTTGGTGGTTTGGCACACGGAGTTTACATCCAGACTGCCTGGATTTGAATCTCAGCCGCCATTCACTAATCAAGTGCATATCTGTGCCCCAGTTTCCCCATCTGTCAAATGGAGGCAATAATAGTAACTACCTCATAGGCTTATAAGTGGATTAAATGAGCTCATGTTCAAAAGTGTTTAGAACTGTGCTGGCATATAGTAAACACTCAATAAGTGATAAATAAAATAAATAGAAACAAAGCCCTTACTGTCCGTGTAGGGGTAGGAAAAGGGAAATAAATTTTTCAATGTCTACAAATGAGTATAGCTCAGGGCAGAATCAGGTAAGGGATAACCAGAGGTAGGACTCTGCCTGAGAGACAGAGGTGGGCTTGCAGCAGTGGGGAGGCTAAGTCTTCAGAGAGAAGGAAGAGATTCAGGTCTGAATGTCCACTTGTGCCTGGAGCTTTGCCCTGTTAGGTCACAAGACAAAGCATATGTTATCTGTATGAAGGCGTAGGAGCAGGGAAGGTATGCTCCTGAGGGCAGCCTGCTTTAAAAGCCTAAACGAAGGCATCGCCCGCCCCAGGAAGTCCTCTACGACCACTTGGCCATTTCAAAACGATCCCCTATCCTCTGAATGTCTGCAACATGACTTGTTCTACTCATTGGATGTATAATCAAATAAGGCCTTATATTGTCATTCTTCTTAGCTACCTACTTTGTGTCGAGGATATGAATTGCTTTTTGTTATTATATTTCAAAATGATTATACCTTTATTGCTATTGTTATATTTATTATGCACCAGACTACATGTAATTACGTGCGTTGTTTCGTTTAATCCTTATACAACTTTACATATCCATCGTATAGAGGTTAAGGGCTTTGGAGTTTGAATCCGGCTCTGCTACTTACCAGCTATGTAAACTGGATATATATAATCTCTGTAAGCCTCAGTTTCCTCGTCTATAAAATGAGCTTAACAAAACCTACCTCCAAGATGGTTGTAAGCATCAAATGAGTGAACAGATGTGAAGTACTAAAAACAATGCCTAGGTCATGGTATGGATACTCTTAAAAACTTGCCAAGTTCTTTACATTTATTAAATAACAACAACAACAACAATGCTGATGGTGATTAAAATGTATTGTTATTTGCCTCTGTTTTCTTAACTTGTATGGATTGGGAAGAATTTGGATCAAAGGCTTCTGGAATATGGGGCTATGAATGTGCAAAGCCCCGTGAAGAATCAGGGTTGGCGTCGGTGGGGGGCAGTGGGCGAAGTCTGCCTTGGATGAAGGCAACAAAAGTGTTCATTGTCTGTAGAGCACTTTAAAGTAACAAAATTGACTAAAATTCAATCTGCTGTTTTCTTATCACCATGCACCAGAAATTCTGTGTCAGTGATAAAATAC
>NW_006494614.1:42373623-42390003 GCF_000325575.1 Pteropus alecto | reverse complement strand
AAAAAAAAAAAAAATCTCTAAATAATTACTGTACTGCAGTTACTGTCAAGTTTCAATAACATATACACAAGCTTCGAATGAGTATGATTCTTTTACTTGTCCTGTCATAAAGATTGTACACTATATGGTAGTTCATGTGAAGAACTATCTTGTATACAGTCAGCTGGGAAAACACAAAACCCGGCTACCCTCTTCTTTTTGAGAGTAAATTTGTAACAACTCAGTCATGAGAGCTGCCTTCAGGCACAGTTGAATCTCAACTCCTGTAGTTGTACACATTCCTGAGTTTAAACAGTATATTCAAAAATAAACAAGGACACACAGTGATTGCAAAGACAAAGTAACAAACTCAAGCTCTTTCAAATCCTGTCATTCTCTTTGCACATTAACCTCTGAAACTTGCAGAGTTCACCCTTGGGGAGCTTTTCTTCATGTGTTTCCTTTCCTCTCTCCTCCAAAAAACCATTAGCATAATTTTAAAGTATTAATCAAAAAACCTAAGTCTTTTCTGTACTTTAATATTCGTTGCATGTATTACTTATTTACTGGTATGATTACACAAAAGTTTATTAGAAGAACATTTTTCACTGTCTGATTTTCTTTTCTGGCCATTATTATTATTATTGATTATTGATTATTGATAATTATGGCAATAATTTTATCATATGGTGCATGTTAAAAATGGTTCACTCAGGGTATCTGATAACTTAGGTATCCCACTGGTCTGGAAAAGGCACCTCCACAAGGGTACAACTGCCCAGATTCACCAGGCCCTGGCATGCCACCTCCCCCTCGGGGCTGGCCTTCCCAAAGCCCCTTCCCAGCTAGGTCCCTCCCACATCAGCCCCATCCCACCCCACCTCCTCTCCTCTCGTTGTCCTCTGAGTCCAGTCTCAGCTATGACTGGGTACAGAAGCCTCTCAGGAACTTCAGATCCTCGGCCTCCTGGAGAAACTGAAGCCCTAAGAGACAGGTGCCCAGCCTGAGATCACCCAGCTAGTTCATGGGTCACAGTAGAACTAGAACTCAGCATTCCTGGCCTCCAGGCCAGAGCCTTTCCCTGACACTACTCAGCCTAAGCCTGACAAGGATGGGCTAATGGTGGGACTTTGTCATCAGAGGCAGGCCTCAGCCGATGCTCTTTCTGGCCAGAAGGGTCATCCTGGGGCCCCTTTCTGAGACCAGAATAGCCAAACCCCCAGCCTGCCTCTCCCTCCTTCTTGTTCCCCCCAGTGTGAGCTGAGAATTGGGCCAGGTATGTAATGGAATTCTCTAGAAGGGGGTCCATGTGACCTGTAGCCTGGAGGCACTGGCCTTTCCCTGAGGAGCTAGGATTGGCATCAGCCCAGACCTCAGGATCCTTGGCCTAGACTAAGTAGGGGTGGAGTGGGGGGAGGAGGACCGTGTGACCCAGCAAGGTGAGGCTGCCCCTCTTCTTCAGGAAAAGAACAATCTAGGGTCCCCTTCTAGGCAACGACTCTCAGCATCTGTGAGTTCTACTTCCAGGAAGCCCCCTCCCTCCTCCCATTGGTTCTGCTGCTGCTGCTGAGACAGCTGCTGCTCCCATTTCAACCAGCACTAGATCCATTAATAGCATCAATTTTATTTGCACCAGCCCTGGCTCCCTCCCCACTCCCCAGGGGCACTCGATCCAGAATGCCAGGCCCTGCTTCCTTTTCTCCTGGAACACGCTGACTCCCTTGGGCGCCAGGGGAGTTGGCAGGATAATAACCTATGAGAGGAAAACTCTCTTTCTCCCTGCCTTCTAATCTATACTGCTCACCAAATTAGAAAAGGCATCAGAAGCCCATCAGGCCAGGGAAGTCATGCCATTAACCCCCAGCCACCTCCTGCTGGTGAAGGCAACTTGGGAGTATGTTTCAGCTCCCCTAACCCTTTCCAGCTCCTTGCCTGTAAGCAGGAACGGAACCTACCCCCACCTCCAATTCCCCATCCCTCATTCCCACCTCCATCAGTTGTCATAAAATCCCCACCCATCCTCCTCATTCTTGTCATCCCTCTCTCCACCCCTGTCAGTTGACATGGATTCCTAGAATAGCCAGAAGTGTCCCTGGACTCCAGTTCGAGCCCTCATTTCACATATGAGAAGACAGACCCAAGGAGAGGAACTTTGTCATCTGTTTCTCCTTCAGGACTTAGCTCAGCTGGCTCTTCATGTGTTCATTCAGCAAAGACTGACAGCTACTCTTCACCAGGCCCCATTCTAGGCTCATAGTGATTTCTTCCAAAAGACTGCCCCTCATCCTTGAAGCTGGGCTAGGTGTCCCCCATATGAACAGATTTACTTGCCTGCCTCCCCACTAGGCCATGTTCATCCTGTCAGCAGAGATCATGTCTTGCTCCACTCTGTATCCTTAGTGTCTGGTACAGGACCTGGTACATTTAGATGTCCAAAACATCTTGACTGAATAGTCATGACTCACCCTTATGTGGTACTTAACTACGTGCCAAGCATTAAGTGCTAAGGTACTATCATTATCCCCATTTTGGTGGAGGAAACTGAGTCCCAGAAAGTTTAAATGACTCATTCAAGGCATCCAGCTAGCAAGCGATTCGAACCCAGGCAATCTGGCTCTAGAGCCCAAGCTCTTAACACCTTGCAGTGAAGAAAGGAAAGAATGGCGCCGACGATGGTGATGCCAAGCTTCTCTGGTCACCTGTTCCATGCCTCAGGGTCAGAAAGATCCTCCTTTTACCTAACACAAATCTCTGCACTGCAAACACCACCCTGTGCTTTGTTTCGTGACCTCCAAGGAAATGAATGAACAGGCAGCCCCTGAACACATGATCATCTCACTAAGCATAGAACCATACTGGAACTGGGCTGGGGTCCCCGGTGGCCCTCATCTTCCAGCCTAAGAGTCCTGCTATCCTAAATCCTACCCACGCCACCCCTTCCAGAAATCCTGCCTGGGGCTAAGCACCAGCCAGAGCAGGAAGGGGTCTAAGCCACCCTGTGTACCATCCAGTGTGGCACTGCCTGGTTGTCTCTAACAGCCTAGGGCTGGACCCATAATGTATGCTAAGTAGATGTTGGTTGGGTGGCTGATTTCTAGTTCCAACCCTCTTATAGTGAGCTATGAGACCTGGGGCAAGTCTGAGCCTCAGTCTCTTCACGTACATTGAGGAGTTAAACTAAATGATCTCTGAGTTTCTTCCCTCTGTAAAATTCTAGCTTCAGTTCTAAATATTAGTTCCCATCACAGGTCAGTGTCAAGCAGAATCTCCTTCTCTGATCCAGGATAAGGTTTGTCCGTTGAGACATATAATCAAGTGAGGAACGCCTGCAGAAGGGCCTGAAGAGGACACATCATCTTCGGGAAGGGACTGGGCAACCTCTGGGAAGGGTCTTTCCATAGAATCTGGGAGGTGGGAATGAGAAAAGGGAATTACACTGCACCCCGCTCTGCTCCAGGCCCCACTATGGGTACCCTGCATGCATTCTGGTATTCAGTGTTCACAGCCTTCCTGAAGTGAGTCTTCTCATCCCCACTTTACAGATGAGGGAACTGAGGCTCCTCTGAGGTCACACAGCAAGTGAATATCCCAGGGAGGAGTGAAGTGAGTCTGTCTGGCTCCAAAGATCAGGCTGTGCCCATGGCACAGAGCTGCACCCTCCAGCTGCCCTGGTCTGCATTTGCCTGGATGGTATCCCTTCCCTGCCCTGTGTGTACCATGCCCAGGCGGAGGCTGGGAGGGCATGTAGGAGGTTATTGTGCTCACACTATATCCAGAGAGCCACGGTCAGGGTGTGTGTGTGTGTGTGTGTGTGTGTGTGTGTGTGTGTGTGTGTGTGTGTCAGAGAGAGAGAGAGAAACAAGTGAGCTAGAGGAACATTGGAATCGGAAACCCAAAAGAAAAGAATAGTTGAAAAAACAGAGGGAAGGAGTTAATATGCAGAGTAATGAGGATGACGATAATAACAATAACAACAAGAACAGCGCAAACCTTGCCTTATTTTTTTCCAAGCCAGTGTGAGCTGGAGCAGGGCTGAGGGGATTAATCTCTTAAAAAATAAGTGCGTGCGAGGAGACAGGCAGTGATTAAGGTTTTAACTGATCAGTCTGCATCTGACAGTGAACCAGCTATTATCTTAACGGAATCAAACGAACATTCAAAGCCGTGCTCAGCCCCAAACATGAAAGGAGATGTCATCTGCTGGCAGCTGGCAAGCCGCAGGGGGAGCCGAAGGGGAGAGAGGCATGGAGGAAGAGGAGGAGAAGAGAGAGCAAGGAGGAGAAAGAAAAGTGTCACAGGGAGGGAGAAGGGGGGACAGAGAAAAAGAGGGACAGGAGAGGTTTTGCAGTGCCCGGTTTTGCTCCCCCACTTCCTGGTCCCCAGCATGCGGCACTACCGGATCCATGTCCTAAAGCACAGGTGTAATATATAGATGGTGTCACTCCCCTGCCCGGAAACCTTCAGCGAGCCCCGCTTCCTAAGGGATAAAGGTGGGACGTGATGAAGGCAGAGGCCAGGCCTGGGTGGGGCTGCGAGGCTCTGGCTGAAATCTTGTTTCCTGGAGCACAAAGACTAGGACTCCTGTCCCTTGCTTTCTCCCGCAGTCTGGTATCTCAAAGGCTCCGCAAATTTTCCTTAAATAAATGAAACAAAAGGGAGAGGAAAAAGAAAAGAGAGAGAGAAAATGCCTTTGTTAAGCACCTAGGTTCGTTTTCTCCTTTAATTCTCCCAACAACCCAGCAATTAACGGAACAAGTCAGAGGTGCCGCCACTTGCTGCAGATCCCACAGCTTGAAAGAAGAAGCGCTGAGATTTGAATCCAGGGCTCTCTGACTCCAATTTCTCTGCTTCCCTCACCAGAAAGGGGGAGAGCAGAGCAGAGACAAAAACAGAAAGCACATGGCAAACTAGAGAGGAGCACTGAGGGAGATTTCTGTTTCTGTACTTTATGCCTCCCTCTGAAGCAAAGGATGCCGCCTCCCTATCCCATTTTCCGAGAGCAAGTGTGCTGGGCCAGGAGAGTTCCAAAATCAGCTTGCCCTGGGCCTGGACCGGTGCCTGGTGCATCATCTGTGCTCATTCAGTGTTTGTTAGAGGAGGGGCAGAAGGAAGGCAAGTTTTGGCTGAGGTAAGATGGAGAGAGCTACCTGGTCTGTTCCCCAACCCCACTCCTGGTCGGGTCTGAACACAGGAGAGGCCTTCGCTAAAGAAGGGAGCATCAGGCTCCTCGCCATCAGGAGCTGGCCTGACCTCTCCCCTCTACTGACCACAGGGAGGATGGAACATAGGGCCTATGTCTGTGTGTTGTGGACAAGCTTGAGGGAGAGAGAAAGAAAAACCAGTGGGGGAAAAGATATAGAGAGGAAGGAAAAAGGAAAAGATCTGAAAAATCAGAAATATTGACACACGCAGGGGCTCTGTACATGGAACGATTTATTTGCTAATATGGAACCGATTCTCTAACCTCATTTCCCTTCTTCTCTTACTGACTCACCCACTTGAGGAGACATCTGTTTCTCAAAGAAAATAGACATATGGTCCTCTCTCTTCCCTCTGTGTCACATACTAACAGTCTCTCTCTCACACACACACAACAAATACACTGTCACACACAATCTTTCTTACACACACGAACCACAAATACACACTCTCCCTCCACACACACAACCTCTATCTCTCATATGCATACACTATTTTTACACACACACACACACACACACACACACACACGCACACACACAGCAGTGCTGGGCTCCTGCTCACAGCCTCCCACTCTGGGCCTGCAGGCCCGGTTTGGGCCTCAGCCCTCTGTCAGAATTGCTCCTTTTGGTCCAGTTCCACTCTGTGAGACCAGGTGGGGTCCAGTCCATTCTCTGGGAGTGGATTGGCCCTGTATTTCCCCCTCCCTGAATCAGCCTCAGGGCTGGCCTGGAAGGGAGAAAGCTGGGCAGAAGCCAGCAGCCAGGCACAGTGGGCAGAATGAGCGGGAATCAGGGGGTTCCCCCAGAGCTGCAGTAATTCCCTCGCCAGGCGGCCAGTCCTTCTCCTTCTTCTCTGGCTCCATGCAGGCCTAGGACATGCTCACTTTGTGCCTGAATTGTGACAGTGGTCTCCTCAACCACCACTCTGTCTTTAATCCACCTCTACGCCATTTCCAGGAGTAACAGCCAGCTAGCATCCCTCCCTTGCTAGAATCCTTTAAGATCAAATCTAAACTAGTCTAGCTAGGCTCAAAGTCTCCCGCAGCCGGCCCCTTGCACTCCTCTCCGCCTCTCTGCCTGTGCTAAGTCACGTTCTCTCTTCTCTGTCCCTGAGAATGATGCGCACACACACGTCTTCCTGCTTTTCACATGCAGTCACTGCTTCATCCGCCTGGAGATGGCTGTCCCTCCTCTCCACCTAGCCAGAGTCTCCTCTCTTTGGGGATGATAAGGTTAACGCAACCTGTTGAGGACTTAGCACATGTCAAACATGGCGGCCCTTTATAGGAAATAAGTCATTTTCTCTTCACTTGAGCCTAATGAGATAGACACATGTTACAGAGAGAAAACTGAGGCAAAGAGACGCTAATCATCTTGCAAGGTCACGAAGGCACATCCATAAAGTGGCAGAGCAACGATTTGAAAACAGGGAGTTTGGCTCAGAGTCTGTGCTGAGCCATCAGACTGCCCGGCCCCTCAGAGGGCATCCCCTCCCTCCTTTAAGACTTCACCGGCCACCCAGGCCCCACGTACAATCTCTTTGTCCTCCAACTTCCTCAAGTATGTTATCTGTACCTCTCAGGGGCTCCTTAATTACACAATGCCTTGAATTAGTACTTTGATCTCTGCATGTGTTAATTTTATCTCATGAACTAGATTATTTATTATCAGGAGTATAAACTGTTTTTGCTACTACTCTTGTAGCCCCCCTGCCACACACGCACGCACACGCACACACGCGCGCACACACACACACACACACACACACACATACCAGTTACCCAGCACGGTGCTAGCCATACGGGGTAGAAATAAAAATAGCACTGGCTAACATATAGTGAGTGCTTACTATGTGCCAGGCACGGTTCTAAGTGCTTTCCTTGTACTGATGTATTTATTCTTCACAGAGGAGAACACAGATGAAAAATTAGAAAGGTTAAATAAAATAATGTTCTTGCTCAAGGTCACGCAGACTGTGGTGGGTTAAAGACGACTGCAAATTCTTTGTCATTACCCCACTAAAGGGCGGTGTTTATTTCTTTTTCCCTTGAATTTAACCAACAGCATGTGGCACAAGTTAGGCTGTGCTACTTCTGGACCTAAGTCTTAAGAAGCCCGGAGGCTTCCACTTTTGTGCTTCTGGGAGCTCTGAGCTGCTGTGTAAGAAGTCTGGTTATCCAGCTGGAGAGATCCTGTGGACAGGAGAGGTCCTGAGGGTCCACACAGAGCAAGAGGGCTGGTCATCCCAATGTCTGGATTGGTCCTTCGGGTGACTTCAGCTCCAGCCACCATCGACTGTAACCACAAGGGGGACTAGCAGCAGAACCACCAAGCTGAGCCCACCCAGCTCATACACTAGACAGCTAGTAACAGTTGTTTGAAGCCCCTATGTTCCGGGGTGGTTTATTACACAGAGACAAGTAGGTCCTGTTATTATTCCCATTTTCAGAGGAAGAAATAGATAAAGGGCTATAAAGTTTGCATGCGTTACTTGCCCCAGGTCACGTAGCTTGATGAGTGGAAAGTGGGAGCTGAGGTTAGAGCCCAGATCAGTATGACTCAGAGCTTGGGGAGAATGACTTGCTGCAAATAGTAAACCCTGTTAGTGACTGAAGGCAAGTTCTTTTGGACTGGGTGTCCGGACACAGCCCCCACCAACTGTACTTTGGGGGTACAAAACAGGGTTTCACAGTAGGGGGGTGGTAGGAAGGCAGAACTCTGGACATCACCCCCAATCTCTCCCCACCCCTCACTCTTTGATCTGCTCATTGATCTGGTTTCTCTATGGAATTTCCACAGAAGCTCTTCTTTGAAAAATGTGTTCTGGTTTAAAAACCACTCGACCAGATAATCTCTAAGGCTCCTTCTAGCCCTGACATTCCAGGATTCCATGAATGAAGGATGGGAATGAATGGATGGGTAGACGATCAAACTGCCATGGTTCCCACCCCTGGATGAATGACGTGGAGGTACAGAGAGAGGGAGTGAATTCGCGAAGCACTGAGTGACTTGGAACACAGGGGAGATCTGGAATTTGGAAGGAGAAAGGCAGGGAGGAAGGTGCTAGAGACACCTGCAGGGATGAGAAGAGATGGAGAAGGATAGCCCTGGTAAGGATGGAGCTGGCGAGGCAGCCTGGGTACCTGGGAACACAGTGTAGCATCAAGGGTTAAGGACACATGCTCTGGGACCAGAGGCATTCAATTCCAGCTCTGCCCTTTACTGGATGTTGACCTGTGACACTGTTTTTAATTACTTTAAGCTTCAACTTTCTCATGTGTAGTAGCTATCTCAGAGGCTTGGCATAAGGTAAATGAGACAATGCAGGTGAAAAGCATAACTCAGTGCTTGGCACCTAGTGAGCATTCCAACATGGTAGCTGTGACTTCTTTTTAGAAGACCCAGAGTGACTTGCATCAGCTGAAGTCCCAGCAGCATGGCTAACCCTAGGAGGCCCAGAAAGGTGCCCCCAGGTAGAGGTACACATTGAATATGTGTTTGTTGATGGGAGGTGGGAGGATAGAGCAGAATCTGAGACTGCTGGGGCTGGAGGTGTCATGCAGAGAGAAGAGGGACATGTGGCAGGTACTCAGATGCCTCCAGGCCTGCAGGAGCTGGGGACTGAGCAGTAATCTACAGAGGGGACAGGTGTTAAGTCTGGGACAGGGTTGCCAAGCTAATGGTGATATTAATGAGGTCACGCAGTTGAGTGGGCCATTTGAAAAGACTGAGGATGAATCTGGAAGACTCAGGTGCCATCTCACCCTACGATCTACCAGGAGAGGGTCATTTCTTTGGCTCATAAGGATCCTCAATATAAGGCAAATAGAATCCAGTAAGGATTTGCAGTTCATGGAAAGTGAGGCCAGGCTCCTGAGTGAAACAGGACAAGTCAGAGAGTCAGTTTTCCCTGCTGGTCAAAAGCACAGACCAGGTGACTGGGGTTTGAATCCTGATTCTGCCATTAACTGGTTGCATGATCCTGGGCAAGTTACTTAAGCTCTCCATGCTAAGGGCACTGGCAGTAGTCATGATTCCTGAACTCATGGTACTTGCAGTCTAGCTGGAGAGACAGGTGCTCAGAAGAGGCTTACCAGCACCAAAGGCGGTAGGTGACACACCCATTCACAAGGGAAGGTCAGTGACTCGATCTGGAGCTAAGGGGGATGTCAATGTGTGTTCTCAGAGAGTTCTTCACAGGTCATGAAATGCCAGCTGGGTTTGGAGAGATTCAGGGGAAGGCATTCAGGAAGAAGAAAGCCTAGAAACAGAAATGCAAAGGATCTGTCCCACCAGAGCAGAAGGTGGGCTCATGGGGTGGGGAGCCACATACCTTGAATGGAGATGGAGAAGTGTGAAGCTCCCAGCTCTATCCACTCCCTCCAAGCTCAGGCAGGGGTACGGGGGCATGAAGATGAGTCAGAAGGACTCACGGGTGCCTCTGCTAAGGCTGCTTCCATGCCGATAGCCTCTGCCAGCTGCCCCAGCCTCCCTGGGTCCCCAGGGTCAGGCCATTACAGGGTGAGATTTATCATGGGCAGGTGTGCTCCAAGACTGTATATTATCCAGGATTATGAACTGTAACAGGATAATCTCTCTAATGTAATTCAAGCTCTCGACATGGCTTATGGCTCCTTAATGTACCTCAGACTGAAGAATTACAAGAACATTCTCCCCCAAGCTCCCCATGTGCCCTCCCTTCCTCCTCTGTCAACCCCTAAATGATTTAGGCAATTGCCTGAAGCCAGAGCTTGGCGTTTAGTCATAATTCAGTGCAGTTCAGTAAACATGATGGGCAAGGAGCTTTCCTTGCCTGCCCTTCGCCCACGAAGGCCTCTCATTCATCCTCCACCCAAATCCACTCCCCAGGAACAGTCTGGATGCAGGACAATCCAGGGACCTTGAGACCCACTCCAAGGTGCCATTTAGGCATCAAGACTTAAGCTGCCAGGTTTGGGCTTGGGGTCCCCGGTTATCCAGTCTGATAGTCCCCTGGACTTCGTACCCTCCAGACTGAGAAGATAACCCCAGAGCCACAGAATAGTTGGAATCCAGGGATCTTAGGAGTCCTATGAATCAGCCCTATAAGTTCATGCCCCACAGGGAAACATTCAAATCTTCTGCAAGCCACACCACTAAATGTTTTACCAAGTTTTACTTTCCATAGTTTCGCTCCTCTAAAAAAAAAATAATAACCTTCCCCCTAAAAGCTGCAGCTCCCACAAATGGAAATCACTCATCTAACCCAATGCCTTCCACTCTACAATGATGATCTTGTAACTCAAATGGGTTTTTCCTAATGACAGATTATATTTATTGAACATTTAGTATGTGCCAGGCATTTTCCTAAGTACTTTACATGATTCATTAATTGAATGCTTCCAGCAATCTTCGAATAGGTGCTATTATACCCCCATTTTACTGATAAGAAAACTGAAGGTCAGAGAGGCAAAGTCAAGGCCATAGATCTGTTAAGTGGAGAAGTTGGGATGTGAACCCAGGAAACTTGGCTTTAGAGCCTGCGTTCCCACAGGGTCATACGGCACTCGAACCCAGAACTCAGTGTGCTCCACTCCGGGTCCCAGGGTTCCCTCCATTTACTAAGCACTCTGCTGATGTAGCAATGGGCCAGGGCAACAGGGTCTTCTCCCGGCTCCTAGACAGCATCAGTACATTTGCACGGTGGTCCTGAAGCCCCCCTCTGCTTCCCAATCCCTAGGCTGAGCAGAAATCCAAGTCGCCCCTCTGCCAGCCAGTGGGGAGGCTATTTGAAAGCCCAGTGCAGGCAAGCAGCCCCTCTTGTGCCCAACCACCGTCTCACCTCTTACCTTAAACACAGAGCCCAAGGTTTCCAGGCTGCCAGGATCCCAGGAAGACGAGAGAACTCTCTCCAGTTATAGGAAGAGGTCACAGGTTGGGAAGAGCTCCTCCTGAAATCAGTTACATAAAAACAAGACAGTCTCAGGGCACATAATGGCATCTATCAGTGCCTCCTGTACGTACTCCTTCCTTAATGTTCTTCTGGACCCTGGCAAGTTGCTTGGTCCTTCGGTGACTCATTGTTCTCTTCTCTAAAGGGGGCTAATAATAGCAACAAGGACCAAATTAGAAAATGTAGGTTAAAAAAAACTTTGGATAAAGCACTCCAGGTGGGGGGAAGGGGAAAGAAGATGGGGTCAAATATATGGTGACAGAAAGAAATCTAACTATGGGAGGTGAATACACAGTATAAATATACATATGCCTTACAGTTAAAGTACACAGCTGAAACATATTGAATTTTGTTAACCAATGTCACATAAATAAATAAATTAATAAATTAATTAATTAATTAAATAAAACACACACACTTCTCTCTGAGTTGGTCATTTAGTTGGATTTCATCGTGTCCCCTTCCTCATCCCTGTACCCGTACCACAGAAAAAAGAGAAAATCCTCGTGAGTTGTCTACCTGTGATCTTTGGGTCCAGAAACACGGATTAGCTCTGAGGTTATACCAGCCACTCTGGATGCAGAACCTTTGGCATTTGGGAATCTTTGCCCTGGAAGAGGCTGCTATGTAGTCGGAGGTCCTCAGGGGGATGCTACCAGATGTAGAGGAAGTTTGCAATCTATTCTGTTTGTTTACTGAATTGTATAAATGCATATGATACTTAGTGTAATGGAATGAGCACCAGCGTAGGATTGCATGGACACCTGAGTCATGATCCTGCCTCTAACTTCCTTCTCTGAACCTCAGTTTCCTCATCTGTAAAATGGGGTGTGGGAGGAGGTTCCAGGCACCTTCTAGTCTAACATTCTGTATTAGGATTTACTTTCTTCCTGGGTTTGCCCTGATCAATTCCGGGGTATTTAGATTCTTCCTCTTCTGGCTTCTTCCTGCTCCCTTTTTGTAGTCAATTTCCCCCAATCTCTTCTTGCTTGGAGACCTGTTGTTCCAGGAAGTGCCACAAGGGGGAGTCTTCATTAGGACGGCTTGAGTCAGGAAGGAAGCCAATACAAGTAAGTGCAAGGCTAGGGAGGGTGTTTGCCAATCCCAGGGGATCCCAAGATCCATATTAAAATAGAAGGGAAGGCTAAGCCCAGGGCTCTAAGCTACAAAGACCATACTCTAAGCTCTTGAAGGACTGAAACCTTGCTTTATTTCTTGTCCTTCTGACATACACTTTTAAGTGCATATGGTGGGGTTATCTCATTTGACCCTCAGTCTAAACCATGAGTCATACAGGGAAGGCAGAATCTATCACCTCTACGGTTAGGAAAACTGAGGCTCAGAGAGGCTCCAGGCTCACCCAGAGTCACACAGCCAATCAGGACAAGAGCTGCTGATGGTCCAAGTCTCCTGACCACTGGCCCATATCTCACTTTGCATGTCCCTGACTTCCCCCAGAGCCTTGGCCCAGGCTGGGCATATGAAGGACCTCCAGGGGTGCTTCTTGAAAGAATGAGAGGGCCCTCTGGACTAGGATGTAACCTCCCTGGGTAAGTCTTCTCTGCCTTGCACTAGCCAGCACAGACACGGAGCTAGCTGATACCTTGGTTCTACTCTCACCTTCCAGAATCACAAAGTTCACCTCTTATCATGTCACTTCCATGATTGGGAAGTGCTAGCACTGCAGTCATGGCCTTGCCAAGAGCCTTACCCTCCTTTGTCTTTGAAGTCTTGCTCAGGTGTGTCACCTCCTCCAAGAGGCTTCTTTTGACATCCTCTCCCACAATGGCAAAGTTGGAATCATTCCCCTGTCTGCTCCCAAATAAATTGCCTGGTTATAACACATCGATCATTGTTTTAAACTTATTAGATCCTGGTCTGAGCTCCTCCAGAGTGGGACCTGAGTGGTATTCATCATGACTCCCAGTGCCTATCAAAACCTCTGGTCAGCCATCAAAGATTCATCTCGGGTTCTCCCCTCTACAGCATTAGAAGTCGCTGTGCCTCTGCCCTGGGGACCTTAGTGGAAAGAAATTTTAAGCATATGCAGCCTGAACAAATGAATGATTGATTAGCAATCCCCTCCCCTCTTACCTCTTCTGATCCCCCAAGTATCAGGAAAGGTGACAATTCCATATTTCTGGAGAGACTTCAGAACCCTCCTCAGGCCACTTTCCACCCCTCTAAACCACAAGCCCTCCACACCTCTTGGGGATATTTTATACAGCTGGCATCCTCCTGGCTTGGCTTCTCTGGGTGACCAAAGGCCTTCTGGTCAGAGAGAGAGTGGTCCATTGGAGTGAAAAGAAGGGGGCAGCTCCTTCAGTTCCTTCTCCAAGCAAGCCCAGCCTCAGGTATCCCGTCCCACAAAACCTGGCCTATTTTGCCCAGCCCTTACTCTCCCCACCCCATCAGGTGAGTTGTAGAAAGCCTAGGACAGGATGTTTAACAGGTAAGGTTTAGGAGGAACCATGGAACTCTCAAAGCTGAGGGGAACTTTCATTGGATCCAACTCACTTGTATAGGTAAGGAAAATAGGGCTCAGGAAGGGAAGGTGACTAGTTTATTCCTTCATTTACTCATTCATTCAACAAATATTTACTGAGTGCCCACTATGTGGGAAGTCTTGTTCTAGGACTGAGACTTTTTTTAAAGTCTCTGCCTTCATAGCATCTACAATCTAGTGGGAGCTGATAGACAAACAAATCAGCAGGTAAATATGCAGCATGTCACATGGTGATAAATGCTACTGAGAAAAATAAGGGGAAGGAAGATGAGGAAGCTGTGTGTGTACTGAGGTGTAGGGGAGGTCAGAGAAAGGCTTAGCAGAGTGAGAGAAGGAAGCATTGTAGGAATCTAGGAAAAGATTATTCCAAGCAGAGGGAATAATAGCAGATGCAAAGGCCTCGAGGCGGAAGTGTGCTGTGCTGCCTGTGGAACAGTAAGAAGGCCAGTGTGACTGGAGTAGAGGGAGGGTAGGACAGAGAGGTGTTCAGGTCATCCAGGGTCTTGTAAGGAGCTTTTTCTCTGAGTGAGATGTGCAGTCATTAGATTTTGAGGGACACGATCTAACTTTGGTTTAAAAAGATAATCCTGCTTCTCTGTTGAGAACAGACTGATGGGGCAAGGCGTGCAGAGGGACACGTTAGGAGGTATCACAATATTCCAAGCAAGACAAGATGGTGGCTTGGAACAGTGGGGAAGAGTAGCAGATTCTGGATATATTTTCAAGGCAAAGGAAACAAGATTTGCTAAGGCATTTGGCTAAAGGCGACAGAAAAAAAGTTGAGAATAACTCCCAGATTTCCTTCCCGAGCAACTGGAAAGGTAAAGTTGCCCTTTTCTGAGATGGAGAAGACCGAAAGGAGCAGGTCTGGGGGAAAAGATCAAAATTTCACAGTTGCACATGTTGAGTTTGAGTTGCCTGCTAGACTTTCAGGTGGGAATAGAAAACAGGATTTATAGGTCTGCAGGTCAGGAAAGAGATTAAGGTAGAGCTAAGAGAACAAAATCAAAATCTCAAGTCTCCTGACTCCCAGGAGAGCTCCTTCCACAGGACGGAAAGGACTTTCCCGTGGGCTGCAGAAGTTAAATACCTGCGCTCAAGCCTAGGGTACAAGGAGAGGAAATACGGTAACTGCGCGCACGCCCCCAGCCCCAGCCAGCTCCATGACAGTGTGGGAGAGGTCCGGGGAGAGGGGCTGCGCCTGCAGGGTTCTGGCTATCTTGGGGAGCTTGGGAGAGGCCCGAGGGGCCAGGACTCTGCACGCATCTGGGGCGGAGTGGGGCTGCTGGCTCCGGGGCGGATCTTCTCTGAGGCCTGGGTTTCTTCTCTCGGCAACGGTCTTGACTCGTTTCCTTGAGCCACCGTCAGATATTTATTTAACCTCGCAGTTCAGCCTCCCAGGGGCCGGCTGCGAGGGATGGAGGCAGGGCGGGAGAAGGCAGGCGGAGATGGGAGGCGAAAGGGAAAACCTTTTCTTCCCTCTGAACAGGCCGCGGCTGCCTTGCTCACTCCTTGCTCACTCCTGGGGTCCCCACCCCGGGCCCCAAGACCTTGGGGGGTCAGCCAGCCTCTTGGATTCCATGAGAATCCAGGAGTCGAGCTAGCCCATCCCCAATGATTTACGAATGAGGAAACCAGGGGGAGGTTGTCCAAAGTCCTAGAGTGAGTCAGGGTGGTGCCAGGCTACGAGTCTCTGGGGCCCCCATTCTTTGTCCATCAAATGAACACCCGAGGCCCCGCGGTGCCAAGGGAGTTGACAAAACTTGAGTTCCGTATGAAGCCCCAAGATTTATCAGCCTTGTGACTTTGGGCTAAACACTTCCGTCACCTCTCTGAGCCTCCGTTTCTTGGTCTGTAAAAGAAAAGGAGTCATCACTCTTATCCCGCCTTCTTTGTCTTGTTGAGGGACAAATATATATTTTTTCAATACCAGCTGCCAGTTGTCGACCCCCAGTGAACCTGGCACAGTCCTGGGCCCCATGCACAGGGCCTACTGTTCTCCCAGCTTTGTACACCCGCCTCGTGTCTAGCCAGCGAGGATGAGGGGTTAGAGGGAGGCGGGAGGAGAGGCCAGAACCCAGCTCTCAGGCCAGGAAGGAGACCCCCACCCCCAAGCCACGAACCCGCTACTGGCCCAGGGGTCAGTGCTGGGGACATTGGAGGGAGGGGAAACTGGGGGCCAGGGAGAGCGGAAGTCCCTGCTGGGAGGCCCCACTTCCCCTCCCCCAGGCCGGCCGCGGGGCAGGTGAAGAGGGGACCGGGCTCCGCTCCAGGTGGCGGGGCAGCGACGGGGGTGGGGAGAGGCAACAATAGCACTTTTATTTGGGACTGTTAGGTTCTGAGCGGGTGGGCGGAGGAGGAGGAGGCCGACCGGGCTGAGGGTGGGGGGTGGTCAGCGGCATCTGGCTGCACACCTGCTCCTACTTAACCCTGTGCGTGCTGGGGCTGGGGCTGGGGCTGGGCGCCGGCAGGGGGAGGCAGGCGGAGCGCCGAGCACAAGACTCAGGCGGAGGTGTGCGCGGCTGCCAGGATGGCCTCCTGGGTCCCTAGCCAGGCCCGGCGGTCTCGGGGCGCGCGGGAATGGAGACCCTGGCAGGACAGGGGAGATGTCCCCGTACTCTTGGCTGTGCCCCCCAACCTGCATGGGCCTCTTGGGCGCAGCCCGAGGCCCCAGAGTCGGCCTCCAGCGCGCCAGCGCGTCTCGGGCGGGACGCAGGGAAGGCGAGGGGTGGCTCCAGGGCCTCGGCGCAGATTCCCTGCCG
>NW_006494614.1:42359942-42373581 GCF_000325575.1 Pteropus alecto | reverse complement strand
CAGGGCCTGCGGGCGGCCACCGGGCGGGGGAGCGAGCGCTGGGCGCGCCCTCTCGCCCTAAACGCTTCCAGGCGCGGCGCTGCAGGTGAGCCGGGGCGCCCAGCCGCACCTCACCCTGGACTGGGCCTAGCCGACGCTCCCTGCCAGCAGGGCACCGGGGCAGGCCCCGCGCTGCACCTGCCGGCGCCGGGACCCCTGCCCGTCCTCTGTACCCCCACTGCTCCTCCCAGCCTAGGGCTGGCGGGCTCGCCAGCGGTACAATCGGAGCTTGTTTGTGGGCGGAGGAGCCGCGCCGGGTGCGGCGGCCCCGCGCCAGCCCACTGATCCCGTAAAATATTATTTGTGTTTAAAAATTCCAGTAATTGGCTATGCAGCCGCTTTTTCCGAGCGCAATGCCAAACGCAGTAAAATCGCAGTCCGGCTGGGGTTATTTTCATCATGCAAATTCCCATTTCTGTAAACAGGGTTAAAGCCCCTGGAAGAGACGGAGCTGAAACCAGAGAAGAAAAGCAAAGGGATTTGTTCTCTGAGTTCGGGAGCTAGTCAAACTGGGTCTCCATTCCTGCGGTGACCTGCGTAGTTGCGGAGGGTTATGCAGATAGCCCCCACCCCACCCCAATCGCTTTGCCTTTACGACCAGTGCTCAGACTCTACTGGGCAAAATCCCTGGAGTCTTTAACCTTCCCTTCCCTTTTCTCATCTCAATAACTTACATCATCAAATCACAGAATTGGAGTTCTTTTCTTCTTTAAAAAAAAAAATCACAGGAGTAAACTGAGGCCCAAAGAGGGGAAGGGACTTACCCAAGGTCACACAGCAAGCTTGTGCTAAAGCCCAGGCTAGCAGGCAGATTTCGCGACGGCCCAGCCACCGGGACCCCTGCAGGACTTAGAGGAGGAGGCTGGTGCAGGTGCTCAGTGTGGCCAGCACAGAGAACCCCAGGGCCTATTTCTGGGACTTTGGCTATGGGCACAATAACTGGAGGAGACTCTATCCCTCTCCAATGTACACACTTCCTGTCCCCAGGAGCTAGGAGCTGTCTGGGAAGGGGTGGGGGGCGGTGGGAGGGAGTCCCTGCCATGGCCTTGGAAACCCTGAGTAATGGACAGCAGAGCCTCTGCCCTGCTCCACCCAGTGACGGCTGCTGTCTGCAGTAGGGAGCAAAACCGCACAAGTGGGAGGAATAGATTTGTTAAACAGATGCCGAAAGGGAGCCCAGATTCTGAAGCAGGAAGGAGAATTGGGGCTCAGAAAAGAGCATAGTATTTTATTTGTAAGATATCATCGCTATATTATATTGGGCACTTACTGTGTGCCAGGCACAACTTCATATGTGTCTCACTTAATACCCACAACCAGCCTAATGTTATTCCCACTTTCCAGATGAAGATACTCAGGCTCCAGATGATTAAGTCACTTAGCCAAGGTTGCTAGTAAGGAAAGCCCTTTCTCTGGAGATTTTTGTGAATGGAAAATCTCTAGGTTTCCTTCTTTCCTTCACCAACTCCAAGTTTTCATACCAGACCAAGCTCTTCTGCCTTCCTCCACTTCCTCCTGCAAGCCTAACCTTCTTCAGGCTGTAGCCTCCCCCAACCCCCAACCCCAGAGGCTGAAGAGTATCTGCATAATAAACAGTATATGGTGCTGCATTTAGACCACTAACTCGAGCAGGTTAAAGACAAGAAGGTTATGGAGCTCTTTGCATAAAAACAATCACAAAACTTTTCCCTAGAAAAATGTCTCTTCTGTGGGCTCGCGCACACGCGCGCGCGCACACGCACACACACACACACACACACAACCAAAAACGGGGGTGAGGGGGGTGGGTCCAGGCTGTCACACACACACACACACGCACACACACACACAACCAAAAACGGGGGTCCAGGCTGCGGTTCAAAAGAAGAAAGACATTACTAGTGATTTGGGATTGTTTTACAGCAGAGTGGGCAGCCTTGTGAGGTGCTGAGCTTCCTGTCACTACGAAAGTCTCAGCGTAGACTGGAAGTCTCCTGTGGGGACCAAAGAAATGTGGTACCAAAAAGTAGTGCCAAAGAAATTCCTGGATCCCTTTTGGCTTACTTACTTGGAAATGAATTCCAACCCTAGAATTCCAGCCATATTACTGTACAAATATAGGTCTTACTTGTAATCAGATTCAATTCAGAGTTAATATGTAAGTTTCTCATCAATCTCTGAATAGAAATACCATCAAGGTGGCTGGTATCAAGGGGGAGAAGGACAAAGGACCCTCAGGAGGGCCAAGTGGTAGGACAAGCTTCCTAGGGTAGGGAGAGATACATTGTGGTGGTTGGCAGGGGGTTCCTAATTGAGAAAGAAAAAGAGAAAATGGAGCGTCTGGTGGATTCTGCAGGTACCTGCAGCATGGGGACTCTAGAATGAGGAAGTACAAGAGAAAGCCACTACCCAAAGTCCCAAGTGCTTAGCCCAGGTCCCTAAAGGTTTTTCCTCTCTCTCCCTTGGAGCTCATCTCAGCCCTCTGGATTTCTTATCTTGGGCCTTGCTTTCTGCTCAAGTAGGGCCTTGAGTGTGTTATGTTCAGGTGAGGGGTCCTCCTCCTAGCATTGTGTGGTCTGGACATGAGTTTTGGGGCCCAAGGGTGTGTGGAGGATGTCTTTCCCTGCCCCTCCCTCTGCCTAACTCCAGGTCCTAGCATCCTCCTTCCCAGAGCCCATCACAAAATTAAGAAGTGGGGTGACCGCTTCATCCCTTAGGGAAGAAAAGTGCTCCCCAAATGAGCTGCGAGCTCTACTTGGGAGGCCATCTGTGGCATAGGATCTGTGGGACATTGGGGTGCAGTGCACTACCAGAGATCCTACTCAGGCTGGGCTTGGTGTTGCCACAATGGCTTCTTGGGGTATATGACCCATGACTATGATGTCTCAATAGAATTTGGAAGCATAGCTGGTACCTTTGAGTTCACTTCTTTTTGGAGCTTGAAGGACTGCGAAAGGGGTGCTTTTCCCCTCATAGTCCCCTCTCCCCTTCTCCCACCCCAGAAAAGATAGAATGGAGTTAGGTGGGTTCCACAGCCTTCCGTCCATTTGGCAAGTAAAATTGGAGATCCTTCTCAGAGACAGGCATGATCCAGACCACAAATCCCAACCTACAAGGAAATGCCATCTAGAAAGAAAGATATACATAAAGAGAAAAGAAAAAGAAAAAAACACTATGTTGCAATAAGGTTTCCAGTGAGCATAACTTAAGATCAAGTACAAACTATATGGTTGACTCCATGAGAGAGGAGGGAGGGATTAAGGAGACCTAAGCAAAGAATGCTTCAGAGTAAGGGACGGTCAAGCCTTTGAGCAGGATTTGCAGGACTGGTAGAATTTTTATCAGGTCGAGAGGGGACTGGCAAAGTGTTTGGGGTGATGGAAAAATTCATTCAAACAGCATGGAATAGGCAAGACTAAAAAGCAAGAACCTGGGGATGAGGGGGTTAGCTGGGAGATATGGGAGGAGATGGAGGAGTTCCTAACTCTTCTCCCAACCCCCTGCCCCGCCCACTACCCCCTCCGCCCCTCGCCCAGTCCAGGACTTGCTGTCAATCTTGGAGGTTCTCTTCCTCCTCTCTCACATTTTTCTAAGAAAGGTGAACTTCATCTCCAAACTGCATCTGCGATCTCGCCCGTGGAGGACATTTGTGGCAAAAAAGAGGAGGAAGAAACAGGGTGTGTGTGGCCAGGTCTCATCCTTGTCTTCTGTTTTGTTTGCTGTGTTTGTCATCTCTGACTCCTGCTCAGACGTCCTCCTCTCCTCTCCTTCTGGACTCTCCGCCTCTGTCCCTCTCAGGGTCCCTCGGTTGCTGCCTGCTAGCACCCATCTCTGTCCCATTGCCTCTTCTCTGTCTCCCTTTCCAGCCCGATCTGACTGCTTCCCACGTTGCTCAGGAACAAGACTCTCCTCTGAGTGAGCTGGCAGGTGTCAGTGTGGGGGCTGATGGCCTGGCCCAAGTCCTCAGGGAGCAGGCCCTGTGATGGGAAGACATGTATTTCTACCTAACTCCCCTGCTCTTCCCACCTGACCCCCCACCGGGCCCTGCTTCTCTGGGCACAGCCTAAGGACACAGGTAATGCTCTGTGCCCTGCCCACCCCAGCCTCCCTCTCTGACCTTCAAATCCTCCCTCCTTGTCATCCAAAGGGGTCCAGCCCCAGTGAAGCCTCAATCGGCTTCTCATATGACGACCTTCAAGATAAGTCTGGCTTCACAAGGCCAGACCACAGGCCTTCCCTGAGCCTCCAATATCTCCCAGACCCTTCGACAGCTGACCTGACATCAGTTTGGTCTTTGATTATTATCAAAATCCCCACCAAGAATTCACCACTCAAAGGTTGACATGCACTCTCTGCCAATGAGGCCTCCTGCTCCCTAGGTGCATGTGACGGCTCCACCTTTCTTCGAATAAATGTTTTTGTTAAATTAGCAATAATCTGCCTCTTTCTTCTGTCCCAAAAGAGAGAGAGGGAAGAAACAACTTCAGGTACGTTAAGGTGCATTATTTCACTTATTCTTCACAATAGCTTGAGAGGCTGAAAATACATCAGATTTTGTAGATGAGGAAACTGAGGTTCGGAGAGGTTGTTACTTGCTGAAGTGGCAGAGTGAAAATACGATCTCAGACCTGAGTCTGAAGCCCATGTCCCTTTCTCTGATCCTTACAATATCCTGGAGGCAGATCAATGACAGTATAATGAACAAGAAAGAGACAGAGAACATGCAAGACCTTGAACTCTACTAATTGGAGCCCGTTTTAATGTCAGGTTTCCTCTGAAGACTTAGGGCCAACTGCCCTCATGTTCCCACCTTGAAACCTCACTTCCCCCACATGTTGCTTAGGCCAAGAAAAGTGAAGATACACAAAAAGTGAGGATACACAAAAAGTGAGGATACACAAAAAGATCTTTTCTCCCCTAATTACAATCACCTCCTTCAAAACCCAATCCATAACCAATTGCACTATGTGGACCTAATTTGAATTCTGATTCAAATAAGCAGAAAGAAAGATATATTAGTGACACAATTGAAAATTTAAACACTGACTGGATGTTTCTTGGCTATATTATCAACTTAATTTTTTAAATAACAGACTTCTTTTTGGAATAGTTTTAGGTTTGTAGCAACATTGAGAAAAGAATACAGAGAGTTGCCATATACCCTACCCTACCCCCACCCTACACACACACACACACACACACACCCACTTTTCTCTATTATTTTATTTTATCTTTTTATGGTGACATTAGTTACTTTCCTCTATTATAAACATCTTCATTTTCATGGTACATTTGTTACAATTAATGAACAAATATTGATACAGCATTATTAACTAAAACGCATAGTTTATTCGAGCTTCCTTAGTCATTACTTAATATTCTTTTTGTGTGACAGGATCTCATTCAGAATACCATGTCACACTTAAGTTGTCCTGTCTCCTAAGGCTCCTCTTGGTTGTGACAGTTTCTTAGAAGTCCCATATTTTCAATGACCTTAACAGTCTCGAGAAGTACTGCTCAGGTAGTTCGTGAAATGACGCTCTATTGGAATTTGATGTTTTTCTCATGGTTAGACTGGGCTTGTGAGTTTCGGAGAGGAAGATCACAGAGGTAAAATGCCATGTTTATTACATCTTATACAGGGTATATACTATCAGCATGATTTATGACTGTTGCTGTAGACCTTGACCACCAGGCTGACGTAGTGTTTGTCAGGTTCTCCACAGTAAAGTTACTATTTTTTCCCATTTTCATACTAGGCACTTTGGCAGAAAGGCACTATGGCCAGCCCACGCTTTATAGGGTGGGGAGTTTTGCTGCCCCACGCCTTGAGAGTGGAGTATCTACATAAATTATTGGAATTCTTCTGCATGGGAGATTTCTCTCTTCTCTCCCAACTATTTATTTATTCAATTATTTATATTAGCATGGATTTAGGGGTATTTGTTTTATACTTTGGGTAATAAACCAATACTACTGTATTTATTTTGTTGCTTAAATTGTTCCAACTTTGGCCATTGGGAACTATTTCAGTTGGCTCCTGTGTCCCTTTGACACACCCCCATCAATGTAGGGTTTTTGTTTCGTTTTTGTTTTGTTTTGTTTAAGCACTTTCACACTTTCTGGTACTATAAGATACTCCAAACCCGTCTTGTATTTTTCTTGCCCTAGACATAGAATCAGCCATTTCTCCAAGGAGCCCTGGCTTTTTACTGGAGAGTGGTATTGGAAACATAGATCTGGGTGCTAGGTATGCTCATTGCTACTGGGGTTAAAAACTTAGTTTTAATTTTTTACATGATAATGGTATTGAAGTTATTTTTAAAAGAGTCTTAGCTTTTTTTAGATACATATGAAATATTTATAGCTGAAATGATATGTCTGCAATTTGTTTCAAAATAATATGGGGAGAGATGGGACCAGACTAGCCATGAATTGCTTCTTGTGGAGGCTAGGTGATGGGATACGTAAGGGCTCTTTATACTATTTTGTCTGCTTTAGTAAATCTTTGAAACGTCTGGAGTAAAAAAAAATTAAAAGTAATAAAACTAACTCAGTTCCAATCACCTCCTCTAAAAACTATTCTTGATTCCTCTCACATAGCCTGTGATCTGCTCCTTGCTCCCGATGGGTGTTCCCATCCTTTCTGTGTCTGAGCGCTGCTCTACAGGTGTCCCGGGCCTCTGTTCACAAGCAGCAGAGTGGTGCACACTGCAGCATTACCCATCTGGGGGTGCTCAGCACCAGAGAGGGAAAAGCTACCCCCACCAGCCATGCCCAAGGGCTACAGCATGGCAGACACCACACCAGGCATTTTCACAGATATAGTCTCAGGTTAAAAAGCTACCCCCACCAGCCATGCCCAAGGGCTACATACAGCATGGCAGACACCACGCCAGGCATTTTCACAGATATAGTCTCAGGTTGCTCCTCCTCATATAATCCTAGGATGTAGGCATTATTCTTATCGAGTTTACAGATGAGGAAATGAGGCTAAGACAACTACAGAACATCCCTGACCATATACATGGCTTCCTACAGATAGAGCTGACCCTTTCTGAACCCATCCTAAGAAGAGGGAATCTAGAGTGGTGTACATTTGCCCTCCCCATCCACTCTAAAACCTTCTCTTCCTTCCTCTGTGTCCAGAGGCTGACCTCTCTGGACTGCATCACTCAGCTCTGTCTTCTGGCTTCCCCTTGGGTTCAGCCAACGGAGGCACGACAGAAGATTCCAGAATAGAAGAGAGAAGTGGGGGTGTTTTTTCCCACAGGGTCCTCCCTGCTGTGCAGGTTTAGCCATGGCTATGTTCCCCCACTGAAGGCCCTGGTCTTGTGGGGCAGCACAAGACCAGGGTCTTCAGCCTACAGCTCCAGCACTCACTGACTTAGGGAACCACCTTCCCTTCCATTTCAGGCCCAGGTGCTGACAGATTTCCACTCAACATCTGGAACTGGCTTCCCTTGTTGGTTCTCTGCTTTTAATGCCCCTGGAATGGGCCCCTGATGATCTACCCAGCAATACTGAAGAAGGCTTTAGTCTCAACTAATGGTCAGAAAAAGACACCATACTGGCCATTGTGTGAAGAGAGACAGAAGGGTCCAGAGCCAAGGGGTAGAGAGAGGGGAAGCTTTGGTTTAGGGCTGAGATCTTTTAATTAAATAAATGTGCTATGGGTTTTGTCTTCTCCTTTCTATGTTGCTTTCCCCAGGGATCCTTCTGTCACTGAACCTCTGGCTTTTATTTCTCTTTATCCTGCTCTCTGCCTCATTTCCAATCTCTGTCAGCTTGAGCATGCCTCATCCTTTGTCATTTTTACATCTCGATATCAGCTCTTTTCCTGCTGTCTTTCTGTGCTTCTCTGCCTCTGATAGCCTCATCTGTCTGTCCCTCCCTCCATGCCTGTCTCTTTGTCTTTGTTTCTGTCTGCTCCCTCTCTACCTACCACTGTTTTAACCTTTTTGATCTCTCTCTGTTTCTAGCTTTCTGCCTCTATTTTGTCCTGTCCATTTCTGTCTCTCTGGCCATCTCTCTCTCATCCCTAGGACATACCTCTGCTCAGGGATGTCTTCATGGCCTGAACAGAAGGTGCTATACCAGGCAGGGTCCCAACAGGAAACCCAATTCACCCTCAGGTAGTGCAAATGAAGAGATATAAAGAAAGCACTCTTTCTAAAGTTAGGAAGAGGAACTGGGAATGTTGAGACCCAAAGACTAGCAACGCGGGATGCCACTACCACCTTAGGTCTTAGGTGTCAGGAGAGCAAAAATGTTATGTGAGTCTATGAAGGCTGCAGCCCTAGAGCAGGTGCTGCCCTGTAGGAGCTGCTATCTTGGAGAGATGCAGCCGCATGAGTCTCTTCTCCCATCTTCAAATGGGAGATGGCTACTCCAATTGGCTGAATCCAACAAGAAGCCAGAAGGCTCAGCTCCCCCTGCCACAGAACAGAGCAGAGAAGGGTAGAGAGCAGACTGGGCTGGGGGTTAGGCACAAACAGGATAACCATAAGATTGGATGCCCTCCAGAGTTCTGGCTGAGGAAACCCTTTGGTCATCAACCTCCAGGGCAGGTTCCTAAGCCCGTCCTACTAAGCCCCCTAGAGAACCAGTGTCTGAGGAGCTGAGTTTGGAGGTCTCAGACCTGCTCTTTACTGTCAAGGCCATATGTTTCTCAAAGCTCAAGTGAAAGGATGCTGTGATCATCTGTCCCCTCTGCTCCCAGACAATCCCCGTTTTGCTAGCATATAGTTAGGATTTGGTTTTTGCGAGTGTCAGAAAATCCAAAATAACATTTGCTTGTAAAAGATAAAAGTTTATTTCTCTCACACATATAGTAATCCCATATATAAGAAGCTCAAAGTCAAGTGGGTGGGTTCACAAAGTCGTTAGAGATCCAGGTTCCTTCTATTCTACTGCTATCTTCCTAAGTTTGTAGCTTCCACCTCATGACCCAAAAGAGTTGCTCAAGCTCCAGCCATCACACCTTCATTCCAGTGAGCAGCAGAAAGGACCTCAAAGAAGGATCTTCCTTCCATTTAAGAAGACTTCCTGGAAGCCCCACACACTTTCATTGACATATCATGAGCCAGGATATTGTCTCATGGCCATGCCGAGCTACAGAGGAGACTCGGAAATATAATCTTTATTCTGAGTGGGAACATGAGCAAGAAAAGAATTGATGATTCCATTACTAAGGAAGGGGATGAAAATAGATATTGGGGTCAACTACTAGCAGTATCTGCCACAACTGGAATGGTTGGTGCTGCAAGATTTGGAAATGCTGAGGAAGCAGCAGGGAGACGGTGCACGTAGCAGAGTTTAAGGGAAAGGGAGAAAGAAGTCAGCCTCTCACACTCTGCTTCACCTTCCTCCTCAGGAAGCCTCTCCACGTGCCTTCTTTCCAACAGCTGCATCTATCTAGAGTAAGTTTTCCCTCCTGCTGTCCCACTTGTGGCCACAGCAGTCAGCTTCACTAATATACTCTGCCAATACCATTGCCATGTGGCCAAGACCCATGGTCATTTTTCTGTGCTAAACCTCCACTTCTCAGCAGCGTTTGACATGATGGAGGCACCTTCCCCTCGAAACCGCCTCCTCTCCTGAATCTCCCATTACTCCTCTACTTACCCACTCCTGTCTCACGGACTGGGCCACTACTCCCTGGCTGTCACTGGTCTCTCTCTAACTCTAAATGGTGGCCTTCCTCTTTGCCCAGGCCAGACCCCTTTTCTCTTCTAGGTAGACACTTTTCTCAGGTGGACTCATCCAGGTCCATGGATTTAGAGACTCCATTGCTTAAGGCCCTAAAATTTTATCTCCAGCCCTAACTTTCCCTTCTGATTCATTTCTCCAACTGTTCACAGATATGTCAGATGTAATAGAACCAAAACAGAATTCCGGTGTTCCTCCCCACACCTCCTCCCTCAGGCTTTCCCATTCAGGAAGTGCTGCCCACATCCACCAAAACACTCAAGCCCACAGCTTAGGCACCCCCTTTGATGTCTTCCTTTTCCTCAACCTCACCCCTCCTCTCCAACCTATCAGCTAGTCCCACTTGGTCAAATCCATCCTTTCTCACCACTTTCACTACGACCACCTGAGGCCAGTCCGTGTCCCCTCCAGCTGACCTCTGCTCAGCCTCCATCGGCCCCCTACTGTCACCTTTATCCTCACCCATCCCTTCTTTTCAAAGTAGCAGGGACACTCTGGGAGCGTTAATCAGATGGTGTCCCTCTTCCCTTTTCAATGATCCCCAACTGCACTGACAAGACAATCGCAACATCTCACCGTGGCCACCAGCATCCTAAAGACACAGTGCAGCCTTTCGCCCACCTCACCCACTGCCCCTCCACCATCGTCTTCTCGTTTCCTGCACTCACCTCATCACTCTTTTTTTCTCTCTCTTTCTTTTCTTTTTTTTCAGTTCTGCAAACAGGCTACAATCTTTCCTGCCCCGTTACCTTTGCACCATCTGTCCCTTCCGCACTGTGTGCGCTTCCCCAGTTCTTGCTCATTCTGCAGGTTCAACCTCCCTGCCATGCTCTCAGGGGACCAACCATCTTAGCCCCTTGTTAATTTTTTTAATTCTTTTGCAATTGTTTTACATGTCCGTTGACTTTCTTTTGGTCTATGTCACGCCACTAAAATGTAAGCACTATGGCCTCGGCACA
The DNA here is from genome assembly GCF_000325575.1 of Pteropus alecto. Classification (NCBI taxonomy): domain Eukaryota; kingdom Metazoa; phylum Chordata; class Mammalia; order Chiroptera; family Pteropodidae; genus Pteropus; species Pteropus alecto. The sequence goes on along the minus strand of NW_006494614.1, from coordinate 42,362,893 downwards.
TGAGAAGTGTTCAAAAATTCTATAGTGAGTCTATAAATGAGCTCTTCTCTATCTTCCATCATGCTTAACTAATGGCCAAGGCAACCACTGGAACTCAGTAAAGATGCTGTTGACCATTAGTTTCCATTTTGATCTAGCCCGAACATTTCCAAAGTTCTTCAAAGGCCTTAGCAGCACAGGTTTCTTTGAGCTTGCTCTAGGCTACCTCCCATCTGGCCAACTCTGCCTTTTCTCTCTTTCTGCTCTCTGCTGGCACACCCTCAGCCCACGCACGCACAGGCATTCACTCACCAGCAAGCATCAAATAAAGCATCATTCATAAAGCACCTACTATATGCCAGGTATGCCTAGTTCTCACAACCAACTCTAAAGGATAGATTAGATTCCTTTTCAAATGAAAAGACATGGCTCAAAGAGGCTAAATAATTTGCCCAAGACCGCACTCACTAATGAGTGGTAAAGTTGGATTCCAAGCCAGGGCAGTGCGATTCATTCCAAGTGTATCAGGTTAGCAGGTGGGGCTGTGAGGTTTTTAAGCCCTCCCTCTCTTTAGCATGCTAAACCCGACCTTGACACCCCATCTTGCTCTCCAGCCCTGGGGTTCAACCAGGAGCAGGAAGTAAGGAAATAGGACTCTGAAAGTTAGAAATTCTGGAAAGGCTGATGATGGTCAAGGTGATGGTGTGGGGGGCTGGGGTATGGAGTTTGGATAGGAACAGAGCTCTGGCTTCAGGGATCATGTGAAAGGAGGGGTTGATGAAAGGAAAAGACGGAGAGGTCGATGGCGAGTTTTAAGCACCCTGATCTCTGAATGCCTCTTTCTCCTTGACTTGCCTATCATACGGCTCTGCTCAAGAGGTTTGAAATTTCCCCTTGGGCAGGGCCGAGAGGTAGCCATTCCCACACCTTGACCCACCTGTCCACAGTGCCCACAGTCCATTTGAGGGGCACAGGGTTAGCAGGAGCTAAGGTTTGTGAGGCTTGTGACCTGAGGTTAGAAGAGGAGGAGCAGGTTGAATGGAGGTGTTTCTAGTCATCTCTGGGAGAGAAGATGAGGTGAAACGGGCTCTGCAGCCAGGCAATGTCAGGGGTAAGAAGCGCATGGTAGGAGAGGCCTGGTCCCGCTGCCTGACAGATGGGGAGGGGCTCTGGCAAGGGAGAGTTGGGCCAAGAGGGATAAGTGTAAAGAGAAATGTCACCCTCACTCACAGTTTGTCCAAGCCTGAGAAGAGAAGAGAGAGGGACCCTGTGGTCAGGAGACCCTGTGTTCTGCCAGCTTTTTGCAGCGAGTAGAACAAACCCCTCTCTAATCCGAAGCCTCCAGCTCCCATGCCAATAATAATTTGCCCTCCTCCTCAGGCCTCAGGCCTGTAAGTTAGGGACATGAGGAGGTGTGGGTGAGCCCAAAGGGGCCACTAAGGTTCAGCTGGGGCTGGTGGCAGACACTAGCCCTGGTCCCAGCCAAGCTTGGGAGAGGAGATGACCAGGATCAAAGGGCCAGATCAGGCTGGTCCCTGGCATTGGAGAACTTTTCTGGGGGCGAGGTCCCTCCCCTGCCGGTGGGTGGGGTGGGTTTACCACCCCATGCCAACACTGGTTCTCTGCTCCCCTCTCCTTCCTTTTCAGACACTCTCTTCCCATATGCATGAGGGGAAAGGTCATGGACACTAGACTCAGAACAGCAGTTCAAATCCTGACCTTACTTCTCAGTAGCTGGGTAAACTTGGGCAAGCCACTTAGCCTCTCAGAGCCTGTTTCCCTGTCTCTATAATTTCTATAAAAATCATAAACATAAAACCTAGACTGACCTCACGATGTCTTAGTGAAGACGAGTGACAGGATGCCTGGGAGGCCACAGCACCTCACAGACGTTCTGCACAGGGATCTTTTCCAGGGAAGGGAAGCCCTAGCGAGCTTCCTGGAGGAGGTGGCTGGGAGGGCTGAGGGGCCAGTAGGGGCGCTGTGAGTGCGCAGGCCCATCAGGACCTCTTTGGGGCTGTCTGTAGAGGGGTGTCGGGTCTGGCGAGGACAATGTAGGGTCTATGAGCTAACACACACCTCCCACCCTAGGTATTGTCCCTCTCAGCCTAGGATAGGGCTTGGGCCGCACAGCCTGGGTCTCTCCACGCCTAAGGCCCCCCCTGACCCACCACAGGGAGGGCTGGTCTCCCCTTGGGGGGCCGGGGCCAAGAATGGGCGCGTCAACTGGGGCAAATTAACACGTAGGAAAACACCCCAGCACCTGGAGAAACAGGAGCTGGGGCCGGGGGAGGGCGGCCAGAGTCTTGGAAGTCAGAACCCGAACGGAGCGATAATTCACCGAGTGTCCGCGGCCTCCCGCCCGCTCCACTCCCCACCCCACCGCACAGCCTCTGGTTTCAAAGGCGGACAAACAGCACACTGTGCTGGGCCCGGCTCCCTCTCTAAATCTTCTTGTCTTCAACTTCTTGTAACTTGAGCCGGCAGAGCTGACCCTTCCTCGGAGGCCTGATGGGTACTGGATGAGGGGGGAAGGCATGGGCGGGGGGGAGGGGCATAGGAGTCTGTCCTGTCCTACTGGGGTCTCAGCTTTCCTCCATTCCTTCCGGATTGGGCAGCCTCTGGGCCCCCCACCTCAAACAGCGGCCTCCTTCCCTACCCTTTTGGGTGGGTGGGGGGTCTCTGTGGGGCAGATGTTGCTTTAGAGGAAGCCTTTGCTTGTTCCCATGCACCACAGCGTTGGAGTGTGTGATGCTAGATGCTTCTGAGCATGAGCAGAATGTGAGTATGTGTGTGAGAAGGGATGGGGGAGGCTGTTGTGAGCTCACACCTCAGCATGTGGAAAAGTCATTTTGGTGCTCGAGTTGGGAGCAGACAGGGATGGGGAGCCACCCCGCCCCCCTTCACCCCGCGGAGAAAGTGAAGTAACCAGGGAGAAGCCTCCCACAGTCAGTCCCCACCTGAGAAACTAC